>NC_091747.1:71610500-71685500 GCF_043380555.1 Nothobranchius furzeri | reverse complement strand
ATTGCGCATGCGCCGTGAGCGGTTCTGATACTTTTTGGGTCGCAGCTGCTCGCAGCGCCGCTTCAACGGTGCGATACCCTCACGAGGGACGAGCGAAATATTAAACACGCCAGAAGTCCGTGCGAGCTCACGATTGCCGATCGGCAGCTGGTCACGTGGTGTTAATCGCCTCTCGTAACCCCCTGTACACTACACGACCGCTCGGCGCAAAACTCGCCCCGATGTCGTAGATTCTCGCACGACTGGAAAATCGGCTCAAAAAAGTGAAAAAGTTGCACAGTGTACGCCCGCCTTAACCTGTTCGTGTTCCGTCCCTGACCCTGTGCCCCGCCCGGAGCCTAAGCAGCAATGTCCGTTCTTCATAGTGTTCAGCTCTTTTGTTTTAAATGACCAGAAACTTCCAACAAGTACAGAATGACATATAAAGAACACTTTATGTTCTTTGAACGGCACTGAGTGCAAAACCTTTCAAGTAATTGTTGTGTTATTATGATTATTTTTTCAAACAATGCAACACAAAAAATGATCATAAACTGAATAATGCTAAAGATATTTTAAATAGAATAAAATAAACTTTGTTGATCCCACAGTGGGGAAATTCCCACGTTATAGCAGCATTTACATTTAGAGAAAAGGAAGAAGATAAATAATAACAAAATTATAGGTAAATACACAAAGGCAATAAGCTATTATCGTAACATTTCACAACTAAAAACAACAAATAAAAAGGAAACGTGAGTTTCCAGAACTACGCAGCAAATGGGACACAGACATTTAGGGATGGGTACCTTTGACATTTGAATCGATCCGGTACTAATTCCCGGTACCTACGGATCGATACCGGTACTTAACGGTACCAATTTTCGATTCTTTTGAGTGTTTATTATTTTAATTCTCTTTTATAATTAAATATATATTTTTCTAAATATATAACAATTTTTGATAAATATCTCGTCTCGTCTCGTCTTCCTCCGCTTATCCGGGTCCGGGTCGCGGGGGCAGCATCCCAACTAGGGAGCTCCAGGCCGTCCTCTCCCCGGCCTTGTCCACCAGCTCCTCCGGCAGGACCCCAAGGCGTTCCCGGACCAGATTGGAGATGTAACCTCTCCAACGTGTCCTGGGTCGACCCGGGGGCCTTCTGCCGGCAGGACATGCCCGAAACACCTCCCCGGGGAGGCGTCCAGGAGGCATCCTGACCAGATGCCCAAACCACCTCAACTGGCTCCTTTCGATCCGGAGGAGCAGCGGTTCTACTCCGAGTCCCTCCCGAATGTCCGAGCTCCTCACCCTATCTCTAAGGCTGAGCCCGGCCATCCTTGTAGTTTTATAAGCTGATAATTAAACTGAAGCAAACATCTTTACTGTGAACTAAATTTACTGCGTATCTTCATTCCTTTTGCCGTCTTTTTTCATTTGATTTTTCCTACTGGGAAGTTAGAATTTCAGAGGAGAATGCGAACGCACCATTAGCTGATAACAATGGTAGCAATGGAAGCTAACATATCAAGCTAACGTTATCTTAAACAGTTTATTTAGCTGCTGGAGCAGATTAAAACGATGATGCCTCACACTTAGATCGTTGTCACTGGTTTCATCTTCACCCAATCACCCGTCGCATTTAGTAAAGTGAAGCCAAACTTTAGAGCGCGTTCTTCTAGTCGGGAATTCGGAGTTCAGAAGAGAAAGCGAACGCACCATTAGCGAAACGGAAGCTAACATATCAAGCTAATTATATTTACCTACCAGAGCAGATTAAGATGAGGATGTCTCACTTAGATCATTGTCGCTGGTTTCATCATCACCCAGTTACCCATCACATTTAGTGAAGTGGACCCAAGCTTTAGCGTGCGTTCTTTCTACCATGCTGCTCTGTTTACAACTGGTTCTCAGGGACCGACGACATAACGCTCTTGCGCATGCGCAGCTGTCTTGGCAAGTTCTCGTTATGAAGGACGGGTACCGAAACGAGGCACCGTTTGAAATGACGTGAATCGGTGCTCGGTCGGTACTATGGAATTCGGTCGGTACCTTAAAAAGTACCGAATTCTGTACCCATCCCTAGATACTAATGGTCCACCACATGCTGAGTATTGCATTGCACTGATGTTTTTGTGTAACAGGATAATGCCAGTACTAGTTAAACTGAGGAGTTATGCACTCTTACTGCAGTGGCAAGGAATGGCCTATGAAAGCATTCTGTGTTACATCTGGGATGTCTCAGTCTGCCACTGAAGGAGCTGAATGTTCGTCCAGGATGATCCTTATTTTTTATTTAATTGTCTTTAAACAACAGAGCTCTTCTATGAGGTAGCTTGAGCAATCAATTAATAATTAACAGAATTTCCTCCATTTTTGGACTTCATTTCAACAGCATAAAAAAGCCTAGTATTAAAAAAAAAGCATCTTTACTTAAAATACCGTGCAGGTGTCTGTTTTGCCTTGGCATATTACACATATTGAGAAAAACACACTATACCAACAATGCAACATGATTCTATCCACAGAAAGAGCTGTTAAAATTAAAGGCCAGACTCTCCTCTCTACAACAATATTCAGGGTATCTGCAGGTCCTTAAAAAGTCTTAAATTAGCATTTCCAAATTTAAGGCCTTAAAAATCCTTAAAAATGACAAATAATCCTTAAATAGAGTTTCCAAAGGTCTTAAATTACCAAAAACCCAATAAACAAGATTCTTTTATCTCTATAAAATTTTCGTGAATTTCTAGTTAGTGTTCAGCATTTTTTGTGTATGATGTTGGCGTAAGCGGAACCGTACACATTCGGTTGGTTGTGAAAGGGGGCTCTTTTTAGATGAGCACGCTAGTGGGAGTTTGCGCCATGGGGAAGTACAACATTAATGGTAACTGGACGGCTAATCCCACGTTCGTGACGTGGTTAGCACCGGTTCCAGGCAATAGCTGGAAATTATAGCTTGAATTTAATAAAAAAAAATAGCTTAAATTTGGGCCAAGTGGCCTTAAAAAAGGTCTTAAAAAGTCTTAAATTTGGCTCTCTTAAACCTGCAGATACCCTGACACCTGCAAAACTCAAGGAACTCAGCAGCAAAATCAACAAAGCTAATTTCATGGTCAAAAGCGTGAATGAAGTCATACCTTTGCTGAGTTTTGGTCACATGTAATAGAAAAACAAACAAAAACACTTTAATCCCATCCCATGTTGTCGTTCTTTTATAAAACACAGAAACGGTTTTGTTACCTGTTATTGACGCTTCAGTTTCGCCGACGGCTGCCGGCTTCTTCAGGCTGACGCTGATGGTGGCGCGTCACTTCCTTCTCCGTTTATCTGCGGGCAGCGGAGGACGTTGTCGCCCTCTACTGCCCGCTCTCCCCTCTCCGACGATGCAGCTGTAACTGTAGCGTCAATAACAGGTAACAAAACCGTTTCTGTGTTTTATAAAAGAACGACAACATGGAATTAGAAATAACGCACAGCAAGAACACACCTGAGACTTTAATCCCATGTCCCAACGTCACACTGAGCCGATTGCTGACTGCCTGGTGCATTTTCACCTGCTAGAGCATGTTTATAAGTCTCTGATGCCACATTCTACCATATTGTGCTCTTCATAATAAAAACAATTCCATGAGGTGTACTCCGCTGCTCTACAACAACAATGAATGATGAGCTGTCTCTTCTGTCACATGAACAGCAGCTGGAATGTTTATGTCCGCAAAGTATTTTTTTTTGTTCCAACAACACATTCCTCCTTTGGTTTTGACTTTTTCTTTCTTGTGCATTTCTGTTTGGATGCCATCGCTTCGACATCTGACCACTGATTGGTCAGGTGCTGCGTGCCATCAGCCATTGTTGGAACATGCACGATGACCGAAAACTCGTCTCTTTTTTTCTCCTCTTACCTGAGCCGAAGGGAGCCGACGGTTCTGTATGCCGGGCACGCTTCATGGCAGTGATGCGCCTTTTACGCATAGAGAGAATGCGTCTGCGGCGCATCTGCCGAGGAGCAGAGTGCAGACGCGGCAGTGAGAGAGTGTGGAACAGGAGCTGAAGCACATCGATAGTCAGACGTTCTCCTCCTCTAACATATACAGGTAGCAGACGCAGCGGAGGCGTCTTTTTCCACATAAATTAAGCTTCCTAAAGCACATAATGAGCCTGTTCGGGAGCGGCGGGACGGCGAGCTGGGGGCACTGTGGATGGCTGGTATTTACTTGGAGACGGGCAGATGTTTTTTTTTTTCAGAAATCTCGTAGATTTCGAATTATAAATGACCGGAAAAACTACAGTACTCTCTGTACCCTGGAAAAAAGTCCACTAAAGCACTGGATGCCACAAAAAGGTCCTCCTATAGAAAGAGTGAATAAATAAACGTATCCCTCCAAGGATAAAGGTTTAATCACCAGAGAGCGGGACATTAGTGATGGGAATTCCGGCTCTTTTTAGAGAGCCGGTTCTTTTGGCTCAGCTCACCAAAAAGAGCCGGCTCTTTCGGCTCCCAAGTGGCTCCTCAGATTTTCTGTTACGTAGAGTACATTTATAACCAAAATAATGCTAAACTATATGTAAAATAATTTACTAATGTAAAAAAAGCAATATATCAAATATTTATCATTTCTATGGATTTAATAACTGAACACTTTAAGAAATCTCCACTTTCCGACTGCTGGCGTTTATTTTCTCACAGTCTTCGTCGCACTCTCCTCCCTCTCGCTCACCTTTTTCCTCCTCCTCATTCCCTCCCTCCTCCTCCTCTCAGCGCTTTGGGCTTCCTGACAGGGTTGCGGAAGGCGCTTTATAAATAAAGCTTTGATTGACATGTGCTCTGCCTGGTGTCTGTCTGAGTCTGATCCTCCCTCTTCCCCGCCCCTACTGCTCTGTGTGTGGACAGTCTGGACACGCAGTTACACATGTTTACCAATCGCCTGTAGATTTCACCAAGGCGGGGGGGGGGGGGGGGGGGGGGGACGACTCCCAATGACGAGCCAGCTCCGGTCGTTCACTTCAAAGAGCCGGCTCTTAGAGCCGGTTCGTTCGCGACCGACACATTACTACAGGACATCAAGAGTGGGCCGGGGGGGGGGGGGGGGGGGGACTACCACTGACTTGCAGCATTAATGTTTTATCTGCACAAATAACACAAGCCTGAAAGAGCTTCCGTTGTGTAGTAAAGTTGCCAAAGCTAAAGATGAATTTATACTAGTAAGGACATTTTTTGCTGTTTTCCTGAACGCTTAACAACAGCCTTCCTCGTCAGGAGTCCAGATGGGTGAGTTACAGTGTGGTCAAGTGTGTCAGAGTTTTCAAATCCCAGAGGTTCACCTTTCATTTCCATCAGAAGCTAATGCAGGAGATAGGTGTAGAACCGTGTTCTCCAACCCTGGTCCTCGGGGCACACTGTCCTGCATGTTTTCCATGTTGCTCTTAAACACCAGTGTTTCCCTGCTGCCACACACCTGACTTAAATGACTGGGGGATTAACGGGCATCTGCAACACTTGATGTCCTCCTGAGGAGGAAATGTAAATCAGGTGGAACATTTTTAAGTCTTGTCTGAAGGCCCGTTATTATGTCCAGGCATTTTCACCACTGGGGTCTGCAATTTAGTCTTGATTTTAATTGTTAAACAATTGTTCTCATCTGTTTTTATTCTATTTTTTTTTAATTGTTTTTACAGATGTGATTGCCTGTTTGGGCTTCTGGAAATAAATAAATAAATAAATAAATAAATAAATAAATAAATAAATTAAAGAAAGGAAGGAAGGAAGGAAGGAAGGAAGGAAGGAAGGAAGGAAGGAAGGAAGGAAGGAAGGAAGGAAGGAAGGAAGGAAGGAAGGAAGGAAGGAAGGAAGGAAGGAAGGAAGGAAGGAAGGAAGGAAGGAAGGAAGGAAGGAAGGAAGGAAGGAAGGAAGGAAGGAAGGAAGGAAGGAAGGAAGGAAGGAAGGAAGGAAGGAAGGAAGGAAGGAAGGAAGGAAGGAAGGAAGGAAGGAAGGAAGGAAGGAAGGAAGGAAGGAAGGAAGGAAGGAAGGAAGGAAGGAAGGAAGGAAGGAAGGAAGGAAGGAAGGAAGGATGGAAGGATGGATGGATGGATGGATGGATGGATGGATGTGTTCCCTGAGGACCGGGGTTGGGTAACAATGGTGTAGGAGACTATTTTCATGTTTGGCCTGCATGAAAAACTCAGAGTAACCAATTATCAGAAATAATCATTAGTTAAAATTTCCACCTTCTATTTTCACGCATTAAATTTGCTTTCAGTGTGAGGAAGAAGAAAAACTGCTGGGATGCAGAAAAGAAGAGCCAGCAGCTGTTTGGCTCTGTGTTTGATGCTTCTTCATAATTCTCTCCTTCTCATTGACAGGATGCCTGCATACAACGCCGGGTCTCTTTTTACCATATTCTTCATCTTGTACATCCTCATCAATACATACATCTTCATGTCCGTCTTTTTGGCTGTTGTTTACAACAGCTACAAAAAATACTTGAAGGTATGGTCTGTCTGAAGGAAAAAGGCTTTCTGAATGTGTCGTCCTTGTGCCATCAAGTCATACAGCTGCCTCTGACATAGCGCAGGAGTAGTTTAAATAATAATTGACTGTGTGTACCTTTACCGTTAATATCTATCTTCTAGGATCATTTACCACAGGCCTCTTCTTTTACTTAGTAGCTTCTCTCTTTTGCTACCATAATAAGAAAGCATGAGATCTATCGTTGTTATGCTGTGAGCTCTCCTTATTGTGACACAGTGGTTGTTGTAGTTTCTCGCTGGTGTCATAGAAATAAAATTGAGAAACTTGGTTATTTGTGTCATGAACAGACTGCAAAAATTCTATGGTTAAAAGTGGATTACCAATTGGTTTAACCAGCAAATTAGAGAAAAGGTGAAAATTTCCCTTTTTTTTTTTAACTTAAGTGAATGAAGATAAAACTGTTTCCACCCTTGTTGAAGAAAAATATTTTATACCAAAAATTTATTTTCCTTTTAGCTAATTCTAACCGCAGATATACTAATTGTTTAATCAGAATAAGTGATCTGTTTTTAATATTTTTGTAGAGATTTGCAGCATTTAAAATGCTTTGTAATCAACGTCAGATTGGATTAATGTTTTTAGAATAAAATTTTAAAGAAAACAGACTGAAAGGTCAACACTGCAGAAATTAAAATTCAACTAAAGAATGAAATTAAATCTTTGTTGTTTGAGAAAGAAGTTGAATAAACATTTGAATCCAAGTCTCTCAATATTTACAAGCTCAGTAAAACCCTTGTCAATCAACAGTAGTAATTAGTACTTTTTGACAAAATGGAATCATCCCTTTTTAAAACAGGAGGAGATACGGCAGCTGGTGAGGGCCAAACGGTACAAGATGGCACGAGCATTCGATGTTCTGCAGGAGCAGAAGGAAGGGTGCAGCCAACCGGTGTTGACCCAGGCCAGCTGGAACCACATTGTCCGGCAAGTCCGACCCGACATCACTGATGCCCACAGAGATCTCTTGTGGAGCGTCTGTGATGACAAGAACCAAGGCGTCATTGGTGCGTCACACGGAAACTTTATTGATGTACAGTGTCAAACTGACTTTGGGGTCAATATGAAATTATACTCACGTTATCATGTGTCACAACTTGTTCTGTCTCCACACGTGAGCTGTAATGTAGACTTGATTCCATTGGTATCTTTTTGACTGACACTAATCTAATCTTTGCGATTGAACAAGGATTTCGTTAGTATGAAGAATCACCTCTAGCTCAGTTTTTTTACAACCATCCTCTAAGGAGTTCAAAGCACTCAGAGTGAGTACCTATTGTGCATAATCAAAAGGCTGTCCGTGACAATGGACCGCTGTCAAGAGTTCTGGCTTTTAGCATTGTTAAAGCATAAAGGTCCTTCTCAAAAAATTAGAATATTGTGATAAAGTTCATTATTTTCTGTAATGTACTGATAAACGTTAGACTTTCATATATATTAGATTCATTACACACAACTGAAGTAGTTCAAGCATTTATTGTTTCTAATATTGATGATTTTGGCATACAGCTCAAGGAAACCCAAAATTCCTATCTCAAAAAATTAGCATATCATGAAAAGGTTCTCTAAACGAGCTATTAGCCTAATCATCTGAATCAACTAATTAACTCTAAACACCTGCAAAAGATTCCTGAGGCTTTTAAAAACTCCCAGCCTGGTTCATTACTCAAAACTGCAATCATGGTTAAGACTGCCGACCTGACTGCTGTCCAGAAGGCCGTCATTGACACCCTCAAGCAAGAGGGTAAGACACAGAAAGAAATTTCTGAACGAATAGGCTGTTCCCAGAGGGCTGTATCAAGGCACCTCAGTGGGAAGTCTGTGGGAAGGAAAAAGTGTGGCAGAAAACGCTGCACAACGAGAAGAGGTGACCAGACCCTGAAGAAGATGGTGGAGAAGGACCGATTCCAGACCTTGGAGGACCTGCGGAAGCAGTGGACGGAGTCTGGAGTAGAGACATCCAAAGCCACCGTGTACAGGCATGTGCAGGAAATGGGCAACAGGTGCCGCATTCCCCAGGTCAAACCATTTTTGAACCAGAAACAGCGGCAGAAACGCCTGACCTGGGCTACAGAGAAGCAGCACTGGACTGCTGCTCAGTGGTCCAAAGTACTTTTTTTGGATGAAAGCAAATTTTGCACGTCATTCGGAAATCAAGGTGCCAGAGTCTGGAGGAAGACTGGGCAGAGGGAAATGCCAAAATGCCTGAAGTCCTGTGTCAAGTACCCACAGTCAGTGATGGTCTGGGGTGCCATGCCAGCTGCTGGTGTTGGTCCACTGTGTTTTATCAAGGGCAGGGTCAATGCAGCTAGCTATCAGGAGAGTTTGGAGCACTTCATGCTTCCATCTGCTGAAAAACTTTATGGAGATTAAGATTTCATTTTTCTGCACGACCTGGCACCTGCTCACAGTGCCAAAACCACTGGTCAATGGTTTACTGACCATGGTATTACTGTGCTCAACTGGCCTGCCAACTCTCATGACCTGAACCCCATAGAGACTCTGTGGGATATTGTGAAGAGAAAGTTGAGAGACGCAAGACCCAACACTCTGGATGAGCTTGAGGCCGCTATCGAAGCATCCTGGGCCTCCATGACACCTCAGCAGTGCCACAGGCTGATTGCCTCCATGCCACGCCGCAGTGAAGCAGTCATTTCTGCAAAAGGATTCCCGACCAAGTATTGAGGTCATAACTGAACATAATTATTTGAAGGTTGACTTTTTTTTAATTTAAAACATTTTTGTTTTATTGGTTGGATGAAATATGCTAATTTTTTGACATTTGAATTTTGGGTTTTCATGAGCTGTATGCCAACATCATCAACATTAGAAACAATAAAAGGCTTGAACTACTTCAGTTGTGTGTAATGAATCTAATATATATGAAAGTCTAATGTTTATCGTACATTACAGACAATAATGAACTTTTTCACAATATGCAAATTTTTTGAGAAGGACCTGTATGCTTCAGCTGTTTCCTCCTGTCACCAAGGGTTCGGGGACAGATCTGTTTACAGTCATCGCCTCACTAAACACTTTCTGAAGGGTGTCACAGACCTGTGTCCTGTTCACTAGTGCCCCACTGGGACACGGCTCTGGTTCTACGCGATTTGACTCAGGCTATCTCTTAACCCTTATACGACCTTAGTGTATTTTATGTGCTCAAAAGACCAAAACGTTAGAAAATTAAAGGGTTATATAAGGGTTAAGCCTAATTCATACTTCGTCTGCGTCGGGATGGACGCACGCAATGGCTTTATCCTTGGTTTTGAAGGCTCTTCAACAGGCTCGCAAGGACAGATGGAGTCGAGCTGTCTTTTCTAAATATCCGTCCGTCGAGACGGAGAACGCAAGCTTGTGATCGGTCAGGACGCCACTGTCGTCTAGCACCGCCATTGCCCCCTCAAAAACATAAAGAGAGCCGAGGATATCTAGAGGCAGACATGGGGAAGCTTGAAGAATACCTCTCGGAAAAACTCTCAAACTATGAACGTTTTATTCCCCTTGACTGGAGATACGCAGTAAGCGTTTTATTCGTGGACGGAAATGACAGGAAACGTGGGTTTAGAGGTGGCGAGCGCATGAATGAGGGACAAATATGTCTGTGTTAAAAAGTCTCTTAAATACAAAAAAAAAACACAATACAAACACACTATCTTGGATCGGATATATGACAGGATACCACAGAACAGCGCTACGCCCTCTGTTGTCCTGGCGGGGAATTTCTTTGCAACACCCCCCAGGAGATGAAGAAGTATGAGAGCAAGTTGTCTCCGTCTGTGCGAGCATGTCTCTCCCTCATAGAGCTGACAGAGAAGTATAAATTAGGCTTTAAAACCGACCTGCTGCTGGCTCTGACATCATTTAAGAGAGTGGGCGACCTGGCTCCCCTTTCTTTGGCCCAATCTTTTCTCAGGAAGACGAAGGCTCTGTTGTTTTGTTCCCCAATCTATCGTTCAAGCCCAAGAGCCTCACCAGCTCTTTCAGGTTCAGACATATTACACTGGACGGATTATTTTCTCCTCATGATTCTGAAGAGGAGGCAGCATCTCATCTGCTGCGTACGGTGCACGCGCTCAGATGTCACATCTCCTGCATCTCCGCCCCTCGCAGCACCTTTTTGTGCATTAAAGGGATAATTGGACAGCCTCTGTCTTCACAGCACTTCTCTTGCTGGTTATGTGATGCTATTTTGCTCACATATGCCTTTTCTGGCTTGGAACCACCAGAAAGGCTGAGCGCTCGCTCGACAAGAGATGGAGTAAACAATGCTGACTCAGCCACCGGCTAGTGGACGAGTGATGGAGTGTGTTGGGAGAGAGACAGCAAGCTGCGGGAAGAGAAGAGAAGGAACTTTGTTGGGAATACTTAGTATATTGATGTTGCTGAGAAATATTAATGAAAAGGGCACGTTTGTGAATAGGATACACAGAAGTTTACTATTACACACTGGAGCTTTAATGGTTTTGGCTGGATGTTTGGGGTAACTCACTTTATATTTTGTAAACTGATAAAAATAAACAATAATTTATATTTCTGAAAGCATTCTTTGTTTACAGCACAAACAGTACGCGTGAGCAGAAGCGCGCGTTGGAAATTCTCGCCTGATGTGAAACGAGGAGCAGCGGGCAGTGCACAAAACTCGTGAAGGTGTGAATAGCAATCTCTAATTCAGAGCGGGACCAAATGGGTCTCAGCTTGGCAATGTTCCTAAGATGAAAAAAATACAAACAAGAGAACTGACATGAGAATCCAGGGTCAAAGTTCGCACCAAGATTCCCGACAGAGGGTTTAGGCAAGAAGCAAGCTGACCAAGAGTCAAAAGGACCCAGAGCCAACCCCATCAGCATATGGTCTCACAAGGAGCCTGAGTAACTCGTCTCGGTGCCCAATGGCAGTCAGGCCTTCTCTGGCAAGCACACCTCAGATGTAGAACGTCTAGAGTTCTGTGGGAACCTGAAACTGCATCTTTGGCAAATCTTTTATCTTTGTCTTTCAGTTACTTAAAACAAATAACCGAAAAGTTTGTTTGCTTTCATTTAAGTCTCTTAAAGGAGAAGCTTTGTTCACATCCTCCTCACACTGCTGATTCATGTTTCCTCTCAGTTATTGTCTGCATGGAGGAAGTCAAACTGCTCTGTCATCCAGTACACCTCGGATGTGCGTAACATGTAAATTCATGTTCACACATTTAGCAGCATTTACTTTTTATCCCAACAGAATCTAATCATCTCAACCGGTCTTGAGAAATGCTGAATTCAGTGAAATTGTAGAACAGTAGGGTTTACGTTGTGATTCTACCCAGATCTTAAAGGGATATTCTACCCAAAATTTAAATGTTGTCTTTTGACAAATTTCCGGAGTTAGATAAGTGAGAAAAAAACTATTTTTAACCAGCCCACCCTCTACTGCTTAAGCTTTAGCTTAGCATAAAATGCATTAAGTGAATGAATCCAACTAACACTGTGAGCAAAAATGTCTTTAAAATTACTCTGTAGTGATCCCAATTTGGCTTGGTGGAAAGAACTCCTCTACCACAATGGAAGCTAAGTGTCACGTAGTACATTTCACGCCCACAAAAGTAAACAATCAATAATGAACAAGAGTCTGCTTCTAGACCTGCAGAAAGAGAAAAACAAACCAAAAAAAGTGGGACACACAACAATACAACAGGAGCAAGCTATCACTGCGTCAACCTTGTGAGGAAATATAAAATCAACATTGTTTTACTGAACAATCACAATAATAAATCACAGTGCATTTAGTGCCAACGACAGCCTTAAGACATGTGTTGAAAATGCCCAAGTCCATACTCATGAGAGCACCATGTGAGCACCTGTGTGTGTACACGCGCTTGAAAATGTAAGGTTTCTCTATAGGAGCATCCAATAGTGAGTGTGAAGGGCCACAGATCTGCCCACAAATATGTGTAAGAGATGGAGGGAGCTCCAAGTCCCAGAGATCCAGGAGCTGTCCCAGAGCGCAGGGACCCCAGGGAGACTGTAACCAGAAAAGCCCCTGCCCCCCTCGAGAGGCACAGTTGATTGCCCCGGGGAGTCCCAACCAGCAGCCGGCAGAGTGCCAGGAGATATCAGCGGCAAGCTCAAAGGCCCGCCCGCAGCCTCCCACCCCCAAGCCGACCGAGCCCGGAACCCAGTGACCTGGGACCCACGGGCGACCCGCCGGGGACCCAACAGAGCCCAGGGACTCAGATCCCACCAGGCACCCACCAGGCAGCCACCGGGGTGACCTGCCGGGGACCCAACAGAGCCCAGGGACTCAGATCCCACCAGGCAACCACCGGGATCGATCAGACAGACTCCAAAAATCTTAAACCCCTGACCCGAGAGCCGCAAACACTCAAGCAGACCAAGGCACCACACTCCACACCAAATGTGGCAGGGGGAGGGTAGGCTAAGATGTTTAGTAGCGCAAGAAGTCCGAGGAGAGGGGAGGAGTCCAAGACCCCACCTGACATATACAGCCATACACAGACACTGACACACACTCCCTCCCTCATGCTGACACATGCACATACAACCTAAGACTTACAGAAATGAACACTAGACTCTCACTCACGCTTCCCATACACACCCTATTCACTCTGGTCCCGGTACTGCTGCACAATGGGTACAACCATCACCGGTTCCCAGAGTTCGCCCCTTTCTGCTGGGGGTGATGATGAGCAGGCACCCCCACCCAACGCCGGGCAAAGAATCCCACCACCCCAAACCCCAACATGACGGCCAGCTTCCCCTCCTAGCCTCTAGCCCGGGGAAGCCAAGCGACAACGGAGGTGTGCCCCTAGTCTCCCTCCGCCTGCTCCAATACAGTGTTAGTGCGTGTTGATGAGGTGTAGTCCATGGCGGTGGTGAGCAGGCAGTGCAGGCATCGTCTGGCCTACGCCAGCTGATGCACCCACACAACCCTACTCCCCCCCCCCCCCCCCACAGCCCTCTGTGTCTAACCCCTCCTCTCCACCGGAGCCGTGACGGAGGCGTCAGCAGCACGTTACTGCAGCAGCACGTCATAGCTGCTGATAGAAACCGCTGTGGTCAACAGAACCTTTTCCACCCAGAGCCGTCAGCAGCGCGAGTCGGCCGCGTCTCAGGAGCAGCATGTCGCAGCCCTTACGCGCCGGTTCTATTTTCTACATGCTACGCCTCTCAAACGGGTCAAGTTCGACATTTTTGGGGAAGGAAAGACAGGAAATCGGACGCAGAAACGGAGCGAAGCTTCCCGAGGTTTTCTGAATAAAGAAACGTACTGCCTTCTGGTTGCTTTACTTTAAAAAAAGGTTATAATATAATTTAAAATAACACGGACAGAACGTAAAACACAAACCATTTGGAGCCATGTTGTAGTTTTCTCCTGCTTGTTGTTGTTTACTAACAAAGTCACTCGTGATTTGCTAATGTTGCGTGACTTCTGCTCAGTCGGTGACAGCTGCTCCACTGCTGCTTCACGTCTCGTGGGAAGGGCCAAGCAGCAGCTTACGCGAGCAAGACGTGCTGCTGCAGTATCTTGCTGCTGACGGCTCCGGGGGAAAAGAGGGGTTGGAGCAGTTTAAAATTGGAAGTGGGCACCGGCACTCGGGATGAGGCTGAAAGATCCCCTTGCCAAATGCTGTTGAGTGTGCTCACTCCCAAGGCCCTAAGTGTGTGTTTGCATGGAATGTTGTTGGTGGAAGTGTTTAAGTTGCAAATAAAATTGGGGGCAGGCTGCCACAGAAATGCGGAAATGGGATCCATACCCGCACCCCTGACTTGCCCCCCCCCCCCCCCCCCCCCCCGCCAAGGTCCTATGTGCATGATTGTGTGATGATGTGAAGGAGCAGGAGGAGAAAACTGTATGGGGATGGGGAGGAATGGCTGGTTAGCCTAAGCCCTCCAGGGAGCCAGCTCCCCCACTGGCCCCAATAGGCACCTCCGTTCCCAACATGCCACCCAGGGCATGGAGATCCCAGCCCATCTCACCAGGGCCCAAAGCAGCAGCATCGCAGAGCCTCACGGAGTCCGAGGGCACCAACCCAGCCCCACCCCAGCAGAGTATCTACTCCCGTCCTTGCATTTGCACAACTTCCAGAATATTTAAGACACAAGATATCCAGGTAAGGTTGGGTGCTCCCCCTCCTGGACATCCCACTCCCCCGTGATGGGACAGAGTTGATATTATTCCAGAGGAGCCAAGGTCCACCTGAGGCCCTTGAGCCTGAGCCATGCACTGCCGCTTGTTCCTGCCTTCTTCCCGGCAGCTTACGAGTCAGGACCTCATCCCCAAGTCCCCGTCCAGATCCCCAAACAGGGCCCGCCGCCCCCACACCCTGAGCCCCCACCCAGACCTACTCAGTGGCGATGCAGCCACCAGGCAGCAACCCATGGCTGCCGCCGAGACCCCCCAAGGGGCCTTTCTCACAACCGCCAGCAGTCCACCCCCCGAGACAACCCAAGCGCCTCCAGAGGGGGGCGGCAGCCCCCCAGCCCCAGACACCCCCCAGTGAACCCACCTCCAGGGACTGAACGGATACTCCAAACTCAGACCCTCCACCCCATCACCCACATTATCCCTCAGGACAATATCAAGGACCACCTATCATCTCAATGTGATTGAACCAATCAAAGGAGCCCAGAGACATTGACTTGGAATGGAAGCAGAGGCTGTGTCAAGTGTGATATGATCTAACAAAAGATTTCTATGCTGGTTAATGCAAAGAGTGTATCTATTTTTCCAATTCATGAGGATGATTTTCTTAGCGATGCATGTGGCAGTCAGAACCACGTGAACCAAAGGTGTTTTAACTCGGGACATCGTCCAGATTTCCCAGTAAACAAAGAGAGGGGGAAGTTGGGGTATGCCATTTCAGACACTGACATGTCTTCACACACTCTACCTCAAAAATCCTGGACAGGTGGACAGGACCACAGTGCGTGGATGTAATTGTCAGGAATGTTGTTTGTGTAGTGTGTACAGGTGTCAGAAGACACAAACCCCAGTAGTTTGGGGTGTTTGAGATTACAGAAGTCTAATACCCTTAGTGGTGTTTGTAATTCTACTTTATTAAGCTTAAATTTTTGTTTAACTACAGATTTAATTTGGTGATATTCTAAAAAGCTATTATCTATTCCAAATTGGGAGACTATTTGATTAAATGGGATGAAGTCCAATCCTTCATATATGTGTTCCAGGTATAGGATTCCTTTATTTTTCCATTCCGGAAGGTTCATCATTTTGTTATTTTGCAAAATATCAGGATTATTCCAGATAGGTGTGCGTCTGCATAGTACTAGTGAAGGTTCTGTCATTTTTAGATACTCCCACCATGCTGTCAGAGAGGTGCTGATACTAATACTTTTGAAGCCTCCGTGTTTTCTTATGCTTGAGCTAATAAATGGTAAGTCTGAAAGCTTTATCGTATTGCAACGTGTCTGTTCTATATCTAACCAGGACTCATCTAGTGGGTTATCTTGCAACCATCTTGGTATATATTGCAGCCTGTTGGCTAGGAAATAATAATAAAAGTTGGGTAAATCCAGTCCTCCTCTGTTTTTGGTCTTCTGAAGCGTTTTTAAGCTAATTCGTGGAGGTTTATCCTGCCAAAGGAATTTGGTAATTGAGGAGTCCAGAGATCTAAACCAGTCAGCTGGTGGTTTGTTTGGGATCATTGAAAATAAGTAATTTATTCTGGGTAAGACCATCATTTTAACTGTAGCAACCCTCCCCATGAGTGATATCGGGAAGGATTTCCACCTTGCAAGATCTTGGAATATACTTGCTTTTCAACATCTTGTCGGCGCAGGCTGCGTCTTTGTTCACGCACTAGCTGCTGTGTGGCACTGCACTACACGTAGTACTGGAGGATTCGGCTGGGGGGCACAATAGAGTACTCAGACCAGATAGAGCTGGGTTAGTGGGGTACAACCAAAGCGAACATGATGTGAATAGAAGAGATCAGTAACTAGTTTATTTTGAGATCACGGCAGATATTAAGATAGCAGCGGTGTCGTATATTGTATGAAAGACCTCTAAACCAGAGACGAAATTACCATTGCTCGCTTTGTCAGCTCCACCTACTGGCTACTCATATATTGCAGCATTCAACCGCGTTGTGATCATTTCGAGGGACGCACAAAACGACCCTTTGAATCAACTCAAGTTATGCATGGCAGCCATTTTAAACATGCATAAGCATTGGCAAATAGCAAGCATATTTCCAGCCTTACAAGGCATTCATTTCTACTAGAGACCAGTGCAAATGTATTGATTAAACACATTTAAACGAAAAATATCCCAAAATGATCCAACTACTGTGATTGTGTGAAAACAGTCAAGTGAAAGTCCCAACATGCCATGAAAGAAAGTTAGTTTTTATTTTGAGGCGTTTACTTGAGATCGTGTACTCCAAATGTGTACTTTCTCACCTGTTCACAGACTTGGTTTACAGTTTTTAAGTAAACATACTGCAGCACTGCTTAATGCTAACAACGTCTTAATGATTTTTAAAAAATAATTTTGTTTACAGGCTTGATGTAATTTTCTAATGTTTGTTTCTGTTAAGGCAAGGTGGCGTTTGTCCAACTAGCTGACCTCCTGAACATCGAGGTGATCACACTCAAGTCAAGACCACACCCACTTCAAAATTTGTTTCCCACCATTTACCTGTCAGCCCCGAGCCGGCTCATCTGCCGATTGGTCCAACACCGGTGAGGAGCACAGAACTCAGTGACCTATTGTCGTCTAGAAGCATGAATGAACAACTGTAGAGATGAATTATTTTGTTGCACTTTCTGAACAAAACATTCCTTTTTTGTGTGTATTCAGAGGCTTTGTGATTGCTTTTGACCTGATCATCCTGGTGAATGCAGTGTTCATTGGTCTGGATGAGGAGAATCCCCTGATCTCCAACTCAGAATGGGGCTTCCTGGCACTCTACATGCTGGAGATCCTGTTGAAGCTTTATGTGTTTGAGCCCAGGTCTTTTTTCTCCAGACACAGCTTCTGGAACTGGTGAGGGTGTACACAGTTTACTCTTAAATCAACACAGAGATTACAGTGGCACGTTGCTCATATTCTGTCAGTTATGGTGACTTTTACCAACTCCAGAGTTCTGGAGATACAAGATTTGGCACAAAATATGTCAATATTTATCAGATTTCCTACGATTTCTGTTCATCAAGGATCCAGGCCTGAAATAACCAGGCAAGCCATCCTATATATATGAATATGTCAGAGCTCAGTTGTGGGGTGTAATCTACGGTAGTCTTTCAAACTGTCTCCTAAAGCTATTGGACAATAAAGAACATGACATACTCATTGCTACAGATGTCCGTCTACAGGGCAGTTCTGTTGAAGAAGACATCATTTTTTAAATAAAAGACTTAATAGACTTCTTATTTGCACCTGCATGACTTGGTGTGTCACTTCTAGTAATATAATGTTATAAATTGACTTCATCTTGATTTCCATAAATACGTCTTTTTTAGTCACGGTTATCGTAAACATTTCACAACTGCTGCAGTTATTCAGTGGTGCGTCTGGCATAACTTCCTTATAACAATTCAAACATATGTGTCTAACACATCTTATTGCAGATAAATTTACAACAATTTAAGAGCAATCTTAATTTTTTGTCTCAGCTTGGGGTCATAAACCTTGCTGCAGCACATATGCTGAAATTTGAGCTGTGGGTCAGGTATGGAAAACGGCCTAGCTTGTAGCCTTCAGATTAAGCAACACAAGCAAAAGTGAACCAAGGCACATTCACTTACAAGCTTGTAAGTTGTCCTGACTGGTCTGTGCTTATGCACCAAACTGCAGCTCAGACTACCCACCCTTTTTGGAGATCTTAGAGAATGTGCTAGAGAGCTCTTCTTCCGGTGACGCCCTCGTTCATCTCGGGGACTTTAACGTTCACGTGGGCAACAACAGTGAGACCTGGAGAGGTGTGGTTGGGAGGAACAGTCTCCCTAATCTGAATTTGAGTGGTGTTTTGTTATTGGATTTCTGTGCCAGTCATGGATTGTCCATAATGAACACCATGTTCATGCATAAAGGTGTGCATATGTGTATATCCCTTGGCACCGGGATACCTTAGGCCGCAGCTCGATGATCGACTTTGTTGTTGTTTCATATGACCTGCGGCTGCATGTCTTGGACACTCAGTTGAAAAGAGGGGCGGAGCTGTCAACTGACCACTATCTAGTGGTGAGTTGGCTCCGATGGTGGGGGAGGATGCCGGTCAGACCTAGAAGGCCCAAACTTATTGTGATGGTCTGCTGGGAATGTCTGGCAGAGTCTCCTGTCAGAAGAAGCTTCAACTCCCACCTTCCACCGAACTTCCAAAACATTCCAGGGAGGCGGGGGACATTGAGTCCCAATGGACCCTGTTCCTTGCTTCCATTGTTGGGGCGGCAGACCAGAGCTGTGGCCGCAGGTATGTTGGTGCCTGTTGTGGCGGCAACCCCTGTATTCGCTGGTGGACACTGGCGGTTAGAGATGCTGTCAAGCTGAAGAAAGAGTCCTATCAGGTCCTTTTGGCCTGTGGTACTCCAGAGGTGGCTGATCTGTACTGGCAGTCCAAGCGGAATGCGGCTCGGGTGGTCGCAGAGGCAACAACCTGGGTGTGGGGGGAGTTTGGTGAAACCATGGAACACGACTTTCGCATGGCTTCAAGGAGATTCTGGTCCACAATCCAGTGCCTTAGGAGAAGAAAGCAATGCGCTACCAACACTGTTTATGGTGGGGACGGTGTGGTGCTGACCTCAACTTAGGACGTTGTGGATCGTGGGTGGAGTACTTCGAAGACCACCTCGATCCCAATGGCTCGTCTTCCACTGAGGAAGCAGAGTCCGGGGACTTTGGGTTGGATTTTCCAATATCTGCGGCTGAGGTCACTGAGGTTGTCAGAAAACTCCTCATTGGCAAGGCGCTGGGGGTGGAAGACATTTGCTTGGAGTTCCTTAAGGCTGTGGATGTTTTACGGCTGTGTTGGCTAACATGGCTCTGCAATATCGCGTGGACACCGGGGGCAGGTTCACTGGACTGGCAGACTAAGATGGTGGTCCCCCTATTTAAAAAGGGGGACTGCAGGGTGTGTTCCAACTACAGGGGGATCACACTCCTCAGCCTCCCTGCTAAGGTCTATTCAGGGGTTCTGGAGAGGAGGGTCCCTCGGATTGTCGAACCTCAGATTCAGGAGGTTCATGTGGTTTTTCTCCTGGCTGTCGAACACTGGACCAGATCTTTACCCTTATGGGTGTCATGGAAGACTTTGCCCAACCAATCTTCTTTTATATTTTTGTGGATTTGGCTAAGGTGTTCACCCGCGTCCCTCAGGGGGCCCTTTGTGTCGGTATTCTTCTGTTTAGCTTATAGCAGCACAAATGGTAAGCAAATGCTGGCAGGAGTGAAGCAGACGAAGTTCAAACAGCATATGCACATTGGCCGAAGGAACGGACAACAACGTTGCAGCACAGCTTATTCGGTACGTACTGTACTGTTTGATGGCGTTATATAGGTTGCTTTGTGGCAATGGTGTCATGTGGTCTTGGCACTTCATGAAGATGAGTGTACAACTGATCACTGCTCAACTGAACCATTTGCATGCATAGGTAGTCCAATCGCATTATCAGGGAGTTTCTGCTCAATTAGAACCAGTTCGCATTCCACTACCTCCGCTCCGGTCCGCCCCCGCCTTCCGCAGCCGCTCGCTTCCGAACTCAATTTTTCTTGGTACCTGCTCTACAACAGCTCCGCTCCGGTGCGGAGACCCGAGGTGCGCAAACAAGCATGCGCGGGATTTTCAAGATCTTGCGATACAGTCCGAGCAATAAACGCGGAAGTTATATCCAAACACCCGTTGTGTGGGAGAAGCATCGGCATGAACTGTTTAATCTGCCCATCATTTGTGTTGAGAGATCAGCAGTGTTTGGATCAACAAAGTGTGACTACTTTGATAGTGGAAACTGTATTTATGGCTTACTTTTGTGCATTTAAACTTCAGCCGCCATTGATAGTTGTTAAAAGTTGTTAAACCTGTGCATATGAAACAAAAAACGCCTTTTGTTTATCGATTTATTGTGAAAAACGGAAGTTGTGCTTGCTCCTTTTCCTGTTGGGCGGTTGTGATTTCTTTTCATTTACTGCGGAGGTGCTCCGGCGTCCGGCGAAAATAGGATCGATTCTATTTTTGCCGGACGCCGGAACAGAGGGCAGCGCACGGCGCCGCACTGCCGGAGCACGGCCGCAGTAGTGGAATTGCTCTGATTGACTACAACGGGACCGATTTTGCTCTGGAGTTCGTGCCGGAGCGGAGCGGAGGTAGTGGAATTTGGGGGTACATATATGTTAAAAATCCGGTCTATTTAAGGCAATAGTTCAGTTTACTGATGCACATGTAAACACTCTGAGACCCTGTCCTGTATTTTCTCACATATTGCTCACTCAGATAAAATCCAAACCAGAGGTAAGATCACTGACTTTTATGTTTTTCGTGAAATTGAACCCTGAATCCTTGATGAAGCTTGGTGGAGAACTGACATGTGATTGGTTCATGAAGAATCAATGAGAGAATATTTCAATGAGTTTGGGTGACTTTTGTTAGAACTGGATAAAGAAGCTCTTCTGCACACTCTTGTTTACTTTTTTGTTTTCTGATTTAAAAAAAACACATTTTGCAAATTCATTCAGCTGTTGCATCGATTTCACACAGCTTACCTACAGCCCAGATTATTAGTACAAGGTATGTGATGACATCTTACATCTTTTTATTAGCTGCTTCTCTGTTTTTGGTTTTTAGTTGTTTTTTTAGCTTAGTGCAGCTCTTTGATGCTTGGAGCAGCCGTCTTGTTTGACTGATTCTCTTGTTTTTCAGCACTAGGGAGAAAAACAGCTTTTGAATATGAAGCTCATTTTAAAAGTCCCAAAGTTTGAGAGTAAAAACTACAGAATTGGTTTTAAGATTAAAAAAAAACATTGGAGCATTTTGAAACAAACTTGTTTGAATAAAAACCATCAGTTTTCTCACGCCGTGAGTTTTTTCTTTCAGACTTTTTAAATTTTAAAATGTGTTCTGTTGAATGCAACACCCTGCTATGAATTCTGCCTAAGGTTTTGGCCAAAGGTTTTTAGAATGACACAAGTTTGACAACGTTTTTTGTCTGATTTTCACTTAAATATAGTTATGAGCATTTCCTTTTAGAGGATTTTAACAACATTTCCTTTCATTGAGTCATCATTTTTGGATCAGTTTTTTGTTTTTACCTCTGTAGTTCACCCTGACCTGCTGTTAACCAGTTTCTAGTTAGTGGGATTACGGTCTGGCTTTTCCTGGACCCAACATGTTGATGTTTAATTTCTGTCTATTGTTATTTAACGAGCAGAAACTACTCTGGGTACCCCCCGATAAATGATAAATGACCCGCTCTTGTATAGGGCCTCTCAGAGTAACTACATTGTATCATTCATCCTTTCACACACATTCACATACGATGAGTCGTTGGCCTCTATTGAGAGGGAGTTGTGTTGATTAGATGCAGGAAGGTGTGACCTAGACTAAAACTGCTTAGGAATGAGATTCAAAGCTGCGTTATAGGTGCTGGAATGGTGAAATCTAAGCCCCTCCCCTATTTAAAGTGGGGTTTTCATGTCTGACATAGATGGCTTCTTTTACTCCTCTCTCAAACCATCTATCTTCTCTGTCCAGAATGTGTACTTTGTCATCTTCATAGGTGTGTCCCTTGTCCTTCAGCTGTAGGTGGACTGCAGCATTTTGACCTGAAGACGTGGCTCTCCTGTGTTGTGCCATGCCTTTGTGTAATTGTTGTTTAGTTTCCCCGATGTAAAGATCGGGGGCCTCATTTATCAAGCTTGCTTACGCACAATACGGGGTCGGGAAACTGCGTAAGCAACTTTCCACGCAAACTTTGGGATTTATGAAAGAAAACTTAGCGGGAAAATGTGCGCAACTTTAAGTTGACTAAGGACCTGGCTTACGCACATGTTGGACATGGAGAGCACCTGCAGTGCTGCTGCTGAGAAGGATACAATTATGAAATCCTGCAGCATTATCACTTGTACTGCTTCGTTTTCACACAGAACAAGACCCTCCATGCACACACACGCATGCACACACACACACACACACACACACACACACACACACACACACACACACACACACACACACACACACACTCACACACAGCCTGAAGCGCACAATACGCAATGCAGAATATCAGTGCGGGACAGATTGAGACAGAACGTCATGCGTCTGTGACAGTGTGTGTGTCCTGTCACTGTGACACGATTGATCATGCGCCCTGGCTACTTGGACAAGAGAGATGCCTGTTTGGCTGACTGGTTAGCGCACGTGACTTTCACCCGGGAGTCTGGAGATGAACTCCTGATTGGACCATTTTTTTTATATCCGCCATAGATCTCTCTGAAGAATTCACAACATTGACGGCTTCAGCAACGCTGTGCCACTCCGTGGATTTTCTCTTATTTGTTTTGCAAAAGCACTTCCTTTCATTTCTCCACCTCACGCACAAGTACCTCAATTTCTGCTTCTGTGAAATAGCGCTTCCTTGATCTGCCTTGATCTACGGTCTCCATGTCATTGGCGGAGCGCTGCAACAGCCGGCTTATGTATATGCATGAGATCCACAAGGCACATTGCATTGACTATTTATGGCAGTAAGTGGGCGTGGTGAGGGCGGGATGTGACTAAAAAGCAGCTGAAAACCTTTGTAGATAGTTTCTGATTTATGAAGCGGAGATTGCGTGCAGCTGTGCGTACTCCATGTTTGATAGTCACAAACCTGCTTGGCGTAAGCATTTTTTTTTGCTGAGCTTAAGTACGTTTTAGTAAGGATTCTACACAACGTTTGATAAATGAGACCCCTGGACAGTCCTCACTACATTGGACTGCATAAACGACATCACCGAGCTTCTGTTTGGGTGTTTTGTCTTAGTGGCGCCGTTTATGCAGTCCAATGTGGTGAGGACTGTCCAGACCTTTACTTTGTGTAATTGTTGTTTAGTTTCCCCAAACGCGTGGTACAACCCAGGAGAGCCACCCCTTCAGGGCAAGACTCTGCAGTCCACCTACACCTGAGATGTGAAGTCACCAGTGTGTGATGATGAATGGGACTAAAGGGCCATTCCCATCTGTACCGGGTCGGCCCGGGCCGGGTAGCCCCAGTCGGCCCCAGCCTGGCCCGGTTGATTCCACACATCCTTCTCTTAAGCCCATGTGGGCTGATTCTACCCACCAATCAGAGGCTTGCTCTAATGGAAGGTGTGAATTTGCTGTCAGCAGTGGGTGTGTTGGCCCTGGTCGGCCTGAAGCAGACCCCGTCGAGAAGAGGGCTGAGAATGAGCCTTGGTTGGCCCGGAAAAATACCAGGCCACCCAGATATGTAAACAACCTACGCTACCGGGCCCGGGCCGACCCAGTACAGATGGGAATGGCCCATTTCTGTACCGGTGACATAGGACTAATGGGAGCGCTCACTTTTTCTTCTTCAGATGCTCCAATCCGGTCCTTAGCAGTCTGATCCCTGGACCTTTAATAGAACGTCGGTCTGTTCTCGGTGGTTTGATCGGAGATAATTGGCCTTCTTACTGCCCTTCTTGACACCAGACCATCCTCCAAAGTCTTCCCACTTTTAAATCTCTGCCCATATCAAAGAGGAGCGTTGTGATGAACTATAATTCATCTGATCAATTCTCAGAATATTCTGGGTTTAATTCAAAGTGGCATCATTTTTGTGATGGCTAATGTTTGTGTCATTCTCTAAACTTAAACTCATTCTTCAGTTTGTTTATCGTACCCCTGTACTCATGCCGCATCTTCCAGCTGTACTGAAAAGTTGTCCTTTTACTTCCTTATATATATTCTTGTGCATGAGACTGTCGTTTCCAGTAAGGCGGGACCCTCAGAAAGCAGAATGACTCATGAAAGTTTCAGCCACTAAAGCAGTGTGTAATAATCTGCAACCATGTTTCAGCAGCAGCTATTGTGTTAAGATCCACCAGCTAAAATTTTCCTAAATTCTCCAGGAATTGTTTTTCCTGATCTGAGTCTTTAGATTAAGAGTTCATGTGAACAATAAATCTGTGTAAAATGACTCAGGATGTCCCGTTCTGATATTGATATTGGACATCGGCCCAAAAACACTATCGGATTATATCTGGCTGCATCCGAAATCTCCGATATTAGCAGTACGTTCCCGCTCTAAATTACATTCCAGCAATTCTATCCATCAGCGCCCAGATCCAGCATGCATCAGATCTGATTAATGAGCTAACAGCTGGGGGCTTTTTATTTAGGATTTTTTTATATTTCTATTTATATATTTGATTAAATTTTAAGCCCAAGTCTACATAGTCCAAAGTTGATGCCAACGGTATTTCAGATGAGTACCGTTGCGGAGGCGACTCGACCTTTGTAGTTTTACTCCATTGCAGCTCAGGTGCTGAGCCCGCCCAAAGTCTCTCCACAAGTTTAAAGCCTGATTTATGCTTCTCCGTCTGCGTCAGTGCGGAGACACGCAACGCCATTATCCGTCCTTGCGTAGGGCTCCGGCAGGCACGCAAGTACGTACGGAGTCGAGCCCACTTTTTTAAACATCCGTCGAACGAAACGGATTACGTAAGCTTGTGATTGGTCAGGACGCCGCTGTTGTTTACAGCGCCGCCATTGCAAAGAGAGCTGAGTTTTAACTAGCGGCAGACAAGGAGACGCTTGAAGAATACCTGGCGAAAAAACTAAAAATATGAACGTTTCATCCTCCCGTGACTGGAGGAGTGAAAAGATGCGCAGCAAACGTTTTTTTTTTGTGGACGGAAATGACAGGAAACGTGGGTTTAGAGGTGGCGAGCCCATGAAGAGGTGGAGGAGAATGAGAGACAAATATGTCCGTGTTAAAAGTCTCTTATATACACAAAAAACACAATATAAACACACGATCTTGGACCGATACATGACAGGATACCACAGAACAGCGCTACGTCCTCTGTGGTCCTGCCGGGCAATTGCTTTGCAACACTCTCCAGGAGACGGAGAAGTATGAGAGCAAAACGCTTCCGTCAATCCGTGCGTGTCTGTCCCTTGCGGAGCTGACGGAGAAGCATAAACCAGGCTTAAGTCCCATTAGTTGTCACACACACTGATGTGCGTGCAAAATTTGTTCTCTGCATTTGACCCATCCCCCGAGGGAGCGGTGAGCTGCAGGCACGGCGGCGCTCGGGAACCATTTGGTGGTTTAACCCCCAATCCAACCTTATTTCTGAGTGTCAAGCAGGGAGGCATTGGGTCCCATTTTTTTCAAGGTCTTTGGTATGACCCGACCAGGAACTGAACCCTGATCTCCCAGTGTCAGGGCGGATACTCTACCACTAGTCCACTGAGCTGGTTTTACAAACACGGCTACAAACATAAGAGTGCTGTGATTGGCCGGACCTAAAATTGTTCGGGCCAATGATAGATCTGCTGAGGCTACACTGGAAAGTGGCTAGACCAACCCGCAGAGCTAAATCTTCTGCAACAACTACGGTTCCTCTAAATTTCTAGGCTTGAAAAATACAGAAAGAAGCACCATGTTGGTTAGGAAAATACTTATGCGCTCTACCACCATCTAGTGGCTGTGTTAGCAGCATGCTACCGGCAGGCGCCAAAGGGAAATGAGCATTAATATGGATTTGATTGATTTTTATATTTTCAGTTATTCAGAAATGATTGTTGATTAAAGTTTTTGTTGTTTTGCACATAAATTATTATAGTTATTTTCTGCAGACATTAGCAACAGACCTGTAGCACTTCAGTAGGTTAAACTTCCACAACAGGTAAGATATTACTAGTTCTTAATCGCTCCACAGCCCCCTGATGAAGATCTGAACTATTGCTTTGAACTGTATATTCAACTTTGTGGCTTCAGTGTCTTTAGTTTATCAGATGAACTGGCTACTGGGACTTTGCTGCAGCTGCAGCTGTTTCTAAATGCAAGTCTTTATTAGTTACTTTGCCGTGTCTCTTTTCTCTACTTGTGCACCTTGCTGCGTGTGAGCCATGCGATTTGGGCGACTTTTACCCAGAATTACTCTCAGCACAGTTTCACAAATGAATTAACAGAACTGGATGCTGAACCTAGGACGGTTAACCCAGAACACCAACCACTAGTTTATGGTTCCACCTCTTTCTGCTGTTCACTTATTGTTTTATCTGTTGGCCCTCTGTCTGCACCCTCAGAGGCCCATGTATTTAAACAAAATCCCTTATTTTATTGTTGTTGGATCTTTTGATGTAGAACAGTTAATGAAAATAAAAGTTTTGTTCTGTTTTAAGGCGGGCGTACACTGTGCGACTTTTTCACTTTTTTGAGCCGATTTTCCACTCGTGCGAGAATCCACGAGATCGGGGCGAGTTTTGTGCCGAGCGGTCGTGTAGTGTACAGGGGGTTACGAGAGGCGATTAACACCACGTGACCAGCTACCGATCGGCAATCGTGAGGTCGCACGGACTTCTGGCGTGTTTAATATTTCGCTCGTCCCTCGTGAGGGTATCGCACTGTTGAAGCGGCGCTGCGGGCAGCTGCGACCCAAAAAGTATCAGAACCGCTCACGGCGCATGCGCAATCCTGCATCAACACCGCTCGCCCGCTATTTCCCTAATAACACACGCTGTTCGTTTTTGTTTCTACACGTTTTTTTACTCACAAAGATTGTCAAGAAAGCGTGTTTGTCGTGTTCATGTCAAATTAAACTGATCACAAGACACAGATTTACTTTCTTTATTTTGTTTTCCTCATCCAACCCCCATAAACCCCTGTGTGTCCTCCTGCAGCACTCCCGAAGGACAACAGGCAAGACAAGACAAAAACGTCTGACGTGTTGAGTAAAAACTGCTATTTTTAGCTTATTTTTAGGTCTGACGTGTTGCTACCAGACGTACAGCGTGAGCAGTCAGGTCGCATGCGAGAACTGGGTCGTGCAGTGTGAGCACGTGACTCTTGAGATCCGCCCTGCGAGGAAGTCGTACAGTTTGAGCTGAAGCTGAGTGCTACGAGAGAAAAAGTCACACAGTGTACGCCCGGCTTTAGCTGCAGGGTGACCTAACGGGCAGTGTCCAGTTCTTTTAAGACATTCATGGTTTGGTCGTAGTTTCTGTTTCCAAATCGACGTGATGTGAATACAAAATGATAAACTCTTTAAAATGTCTTCTTTTGAATGTACTATCCTTTTTTTTCCAGGTTTGACACCCTCATCGTCCTCTCAGCTCTTATTGCCACGATCATCAACTCTGCCTTGAAGTCGTGTGAGCGCCTTTTGTGTTCTTGTTTGTCAACGACAGAAGGACAAATGACATCATAGTCATCATTTTATACGTAAAAATAAAAAGTATTTTGTCCTGATGCAGCGGCGGGATACACCAGCCGCCAGATCCTGGACATCGTCTTTGTCCTGCGAGTCCTCAGACTGATCCGGGTGGTGGACAGCATCAAAAGGTGTGACTGGCTCTTGGTTTCTGGGATGTTTTTGCCCCACTGTTTTGGGTTATTACTAACAAAAAGGTTTGCAATCTGTTAGGTTTCGTATAATCATCAATACGTTGATCCGGATTGGACCCGCGATTCTCACATTTGGACAGCTCATTGTTGTAAGTAGGTTGCTGTGGTTTTCTTGCAGCCAGACCTCTGAAAGGACACCAGCTTCTTTTAAAAATCCCACAGTCGTGCTGAACAAACCACAGCAACATCAACTTCATTTTCCCTCTCTTAGTTTAGTGTAAGATAGTTGCAACAAGTTCTGTTAAGTGGAACAGCAGTATTAAAGTCTTTTTGTAACATCTGAAGAAAAAAGCAAATTGGATGTGATAACAACACTGAGCATGGACGTAATTTTGGGGGGGAACAGGGGGGACATGTCCCCCCCACTTTTTCCAAAGTCAAGTTATGACCCCTGCACTTTTTACCATCCAAAAACAATATTACTTTATATTAAGTTGACACTGGTTGAGCTCTAGGACCAAGCGGAAAACAACCGTTTGTGTTGAAGCCTGTTTCCTATTAGAGCATACTGTAAAGACACCCCCCCCCCCCCCCCCGTGTCCCCCCCACTTCTAAAGTGAAAATTACGTCCATGACACTGAGTAAGATCTAACTGGTTCTCTGATCTGATGGAACGGTCTGTGGACGAGAATAAAAACCCAAAGTTAACGCCCTTCTCTTCCTCCTCCTGAGGTGGTGTATTACGTCTTCGCCATAGTGGGAATGGAACTGTTCAAGAACAAAGTGAAGTTTTTTGACAACTCCACACACCCAGAACACGCCTACTGTGGAAACCCCCTGTTGAAGGGTCACTCCTTTGCACAACTTGGCTACTGCAAAAACAACTTCAACAACGTGGTGTCGTCCTTCATCCTGCTGGTGGAGCTCACTGTGGTCAACCAGTGGCATGATATCCTTCTCTAGACGCTCGCTGTTCCTGGGTTTAGTCCCTCGTGACTTCTGTCAGTTTTCAGACGTTCTGACAACCCTCAGATTATTCTTGTGAAACCTTAAAGAGCAAGTCACTCCAAATGAACTTTTTTTTGCTGATAAACTATATAAATGAGTGTCTGACCGTGCTGCAGACACGTGTAGTCAATATCTCGGCACTTTAGTGCATCTTAGTTAAAATTTAAATATTCTGCCTAAAACTGTCAGTGTTGCACCGTCGTCAGGTAAAAACTCTGCACTGCATTTGAATTTAAATCTGCCGTCGCTATTGGCTAAGAGGTACCCTATGATGTTAAATGGTACATTATGATGTCACAATGTCGTGAGTGTGTGTATTTGTTTGCGGCTCCACCCTCTCAGTCTGCTAGGCAACAGCATTTGTTGCATTTTTCAAACAGGAAGTAGGAGTAGAGGAAGAATCTGGTAGGGGGTGACTTGCTCTTTAAAAACCCTCTTCAGTCACTTTTTCCTACAGTTTGTTTATGATTCCTTAATTGCTCCTCACTGCTCAGCGATGGTTTTGCCAGTGTCACCCACGTGTCAGCCAGGATCTTCTTTGTCCTCTTTCACATTGTAGTTGTGATTGTCATCATCAAGTAAGACCAGCGACATGTGACTTTTAGATATTTGCTATACTTCACCTGCTCCATCGCAGTGTTGAGTAGCCTGGCCTGCCAGACTCCTTCTCTGTTTAATTCTGCACAGAAAAAGGGTCTGGGAACTCCCCTAAATAACTCCACCCCCTGAGGAACCGAGCCAATCAGCGCTGAGTAGCTTACATCACACACCACAACGCCAAGCTCGTCATAAACACGGCGACAAGTGGAGGTCGCTGCGGCTCTTTCCTCTGTTCTGAATGACTTGGACACGTCTTTAAAACCACAACAAGTAGAAGCGCTAAAAGCCTTTCTTCTAAAGAAAGAAGTTTGCGCCGTCGCCAGACGCCATTTTTCACTACAGTTAAAAAGCTACAGCGTCGTGGACGTCACTCACGGCGACGCTCAGTTTCTCATAAACGATGAAGACAGCGGCGGAGTTCGCTGCGGCTCTTTCCTCTGTTCTAAATGACTTGAATGTCTTTAAAACAACAAGTAGAAGCTCTAAAAGCCTTTCTTCTAAAAAAAAAAGGATGTTTGCGCTGTCGCCAGACGCCATTTTTTAACTACAACTAAAACACTACAGCGGTACAGTCGGCATTTCCGTCCATTTTCTGATTGGTTAATTTTGAGCTGCCTAGTCCCGCCCCTCATGTGCCTCTCTGCCTCTGAGTTACCAGACTCTCTCTCTCTGTGCAGAATTAAACCGAGGACGAGTCGGGCAGGCCGGGCTAAGTGTTTAGGGGAATGTTGAGCATTTACCAAAACAAAAGAAGCTTTGATTTGATTTAATTTGTAGAAGTGCTCATTCTCCAGTCCTAATTCTCCTGCTGTGGACCTCTTGTCCTCATCTCATCGTAGCACGAGCTGCAGTCTGTGTCATCGTATATGTATCATGTGAAAAACGTGTCGATTAAAGCTGCTGTAGCTAATTTGGAAAACAAATAAGCTTTAAGCATTTTTTCATGCCTCTTAACAATGACTACGTTTACATGCAGCCAATATCCGGGTTATGATCGGGTTAAGGTCGGTATTCGGGTTTCTGAGTTGATCAGAATAACCCGTTTACAAGCATAAATAGAAAGAGTTACCTCTAACTTGCATAACCCGATTTAAATGCGGACGTTGGGGTAGCGTCAGGACGTATGGACTACGTCCAGACGCAATATGCGTCATTTCCGGTTCTTCTTGTTCCGGTATCCGTGAAAACGACAACATGTTTCCCAGTTCGGAAGAGATAGCGACCGCGTTTGTTTGCGCTTTAGTTTCCTCGTCACTCCAAAAGTGTGGTGCTGTGCCGCGACTCGCCATGTTGCTCCCAACTTGTTGTTTACTTCCGGTGTTCTGGCGCATACAAGACGTCTCGCTACTCAAAAGACCAAGATTCCTTGCGAAAAGAGCATGCGCAGAACACACACTTTGATGGGGATATCCCGGTATGCGTTTACACGACCAAACATTCAGGTTAGAAAAGGGTTACCCTTTGGCGGTGTTTACATGGACCTGCGGAACCGGGTTATTGTGAATATTTGGGTTTTAAAAGGGTTACTGGCTGCATGTAAACGCACTGATTCTTACAAAGTATAGCTATAAATATATCGTGTAGATTAAAAAACAAAAAAGAATAAAGTGGTTCTCTTGCATTTATCTAGAAATCTGCCCAATAACACCTTCTGGACCATCCGGTTGTCTGTTTCGCCACTCTTCCCTGGGTCCTCCACTCATTACACACATGTATGTAGCAACAGAACACCACTGGTGTGAGAGGTTCTCCACTCATTAATATCATGAGGAGAAGCAGCCGCTGCTTCCTCTTCAGCTTTAGGACAAACTACCATAGTCCCCCCCCCCCCCCCCCCCCCCCCCACCATTTAAAGTGTCCGTCTCTCAGTATGCGTACTTGTGTACATCCAAGGAAGATATCTGAGTGAAGGGGTGAGTGTTTCGTGACTGTGTTCATGTTCAAAACCTAGCTTGTTTTCAGATTTGCTATAGTAGCTTTGAATAAAAACACATTTGTTAGATCACGTCCACATATTTCTAGAGTAAATAGTTTGATCCACCTTCTCTGCACCAGACAGATCCAAGGACCCTGACCCAGAGTTGGGCTGTAAAAATGCTAAACTTGTTGCCCATTTATGAATTCCAGTCAGTTCTACCTGTGCATTCATGGATGAGCAAAAACCTTTTGAAGGTAACCCCCGTACCCATCATTCCAGTGCCCTCTGGGATTGTTCACGTGCTCTCTGTTGCTCTCTCTCCATCTTTTCTCAGTATCTTTGTGGCGTTTGTCCTTGAGGCGTTCTTTGTGGAGTACTCTGTGGATAAAAGCCAACTGCAGACATCTCTGGAGAAGAAAATTGAGGAACTGGAGCTTGCTGTGGCACAGTATGTTACCTTGACAACCGGTTTCATTTAATATATATGTATGTCTATCTCATGTATCTAAAGGACAAATTTGGTCCAATTTCTTTCCTCTGTTGTTATTTTGGAAAGCTGTAAGTCATCAGTCTCCTTGAATGTGCCTTTTCAAGCCTTTTTTTAAATCCACTGTTACGATCCAGGTTGTCTAGGGGGCCTGGCATGTTCTCGTGTTAAAATAAAAAAAAAAAAATCATTTTTACGTACATAATTACAGGTCCTTCTCAAAAAAACTGCATTTTGTGATAAAGTTCATTATTGTCTGTAATGTACTGATAAACATTAGACTTTCATATATATTAGATTCATTACACACAGCTGAAGTAGTTCAAGCCTTTGATTGTTTCTAATATTGGTGATTTTGGCGTACAGCTCATGAAAACCCAAAATTCCTATCTCAAAAAATTAGCATATTTCATCCGACCAATAAAAGAAAAATGTTTTTAATACAAAAAAGTCAACCTACTGTAACCCTTTTACCACCCGACTCGATATAATATGGTGTTAACTATTGGGTGTAAGTGCCCTTTAATCTCGAATCACGGTTGTGGCGAAAGAGACGTTCCAATGTATAGAAACTGTCTAGAAGTTTAACTTTGATTCCAGAGGTTGTCATGTCCCTGGGAAGGTGTTTAACCCATGACATGAAGAACCATCACAGGACCAAGGCAGAAAGTTCAAACAATGATTTATTAAACCTAACTAAAAGTGTCCTGGAGATATCCAAGTCCGAAGTAGTCGGCAAGAGTCCAGAAGCCAGCAGGGAGGGCAGACGGTGTGACGGGGTGTTTCCAGGAGAGGGAGCCAGATGATGGCGGCAGAGAGCAAGTGGAGCAGGAGGAGAGGCGAACCTTGAGAATTGTAATCCAGGCGGGTTATGGTGACTTCCAGGTAGGTACATCCAACAATGGTTCAGCGATTCCAAGTATCCTGAAGATGAAACAAACTTGAGTCCAAACACCAGAATCCAAGCACAAAAAACCAGATAAATCCAAAACCTGCGACAGCACGAATGTCTGAGCAGAGACCAAGCAAAACCTAAGAACTGAGTGGCAAGATTCTACCGTGAGTAGTTAATCATCCAGCGATGTGAAGTGGTTCCCTCTCCTCTTAAATAGAGCTCTGCTGCGGTTGATTTGAGGATCTGCAGCTGCCGCTGATCGGTAATGCTCCGCAGCTGGTGAGTGCCCTCTCCTGGAATGAAGATCTCACAAAGATGTTGTAGAGAAGAAGGAGTACTCACCCCGCCACACGACAGAGGTTTCCCAAGGCAAAACAACAATATGTGGGAAAGCACTAATTTTTTCAGTGTACAACTGGATAAAGAAAAGCACTCACACACAAAAAAATTTAGTTTTAAGTTTCTGTATTAATCAAATGAGAATAATGAACACAAAAAATACCCAGTTCCAAATAAAGTAAGTTAAACTGTGTTTAGTTTTCTCTTAGTTTTTAGAAGTTTTAGAGTGCACTCTTAATGTTTTATGTAAGCTTGCCTTTAAGTTTGGTGGCATGTGTTGGAGCTTGTATCCTTTAATGGAAACATTAATCCTACCAGTCTGAGCAATTTCCTGGTCCCCACAATCGCAGAAAACACAGCACCAGGTCCCAACTCCCCTGACTCTTCCCACGATGCAGGTGAGTGGCTGGATCCGTGCGTCACACTCCTCCCGTGCTGCTCTCCACGAGGCAAATCGTCCGACAGCTGCAGCGGAACTATAGTGTCGCTTAGCTCCTCCGACCGCCACTGAAACCAGTTAAAACTCGCTCCTCCACCACTTACATCGGCCACGAACTCTTCTGCGATCCTCTGGCGTAAAGAACAATGGTAAATGGTAAATGGCCTGTATTTGATATAGCGCCTTCTAGAGTCCTGGGACCCCCCAAGGCGCTTTACAACACAACCAGTCATTCACCCATTCACACACACATTCACACACTGGTGGGGATGAGCTACGATATAGCCACAGCTGCCCTGGGGCGCACTGACAGAGGCAAGGCTGCCGAGCACTGGCGCCACCCGTCCCTCCGACCACCACCAGCAGGCAACGTGGGTTAAGTGTCTTGCCCAAGGACACAACGACAGCGACAGACTGAGCGGGGCTCGAACCTGCAACCTTCCGATTGCAAGGCGAGCACTTAACTCCTGTGCCACCGTCGCTCCTAGGATGATCAATCATCCAGGCTGGATAAGACTCAGCACCCAGCCGTTTTTTTTAAGTTCTCCTCAAGCTCCTTCGGTCTCGGTGCGTGGCCATCCGACTACCCTCCTTTGTGCGTCTTCCCTCTCTCCTCTCGCTCTCCCCTTGGCCCACTTCTCGCGAAAATCATAAATCAGCCAAAAATTAAACACCTGGGTTTCAGCTTACAATCATAAAATAATCACATGGATTTCCTAGTTTCTTTTTCCCATTTTTAATCTTTCTGTAGAGCAATGAAATGATCTAATAACAAAATGAAATGTAGTCAATGCTTCAGAGCATATTAATTAAGAAAATCTGTTGCATATTGCATATCGGGGCAGCAGTAGCTCAACAGGTTGAGCGGGTTATCCAGTAATCGGAAGGTTGCAGGTTCGATCCCGGCTCCGGACAGAGAATTCTGCTGTTGTGTCCCTGGGCAAGACACTTAACCCACCTTGCCTGCTGGTGGTGGTCGGAGGGACCGGTGGCGCCTGTGCTCGGCAGCCTCGCCTCTGTCAGTGCGCCCCAGGGCAGCTGTGGCTACATTGTAGCTCATCCCCATCAGTGTGTGAATGTGTGTGTGAATGGATGAATGATACACTGTAGTGTAAAGTGCTTTGGAGTCCTTACTCTGATGGGCGCTATACAAGTGCGGGTCATTATCATTTATGACTACGAAAAAAGAAAATATCCTGATTACCAAATAATCAGATTATTACACTTCAAATAATTATGTTCAGTTATGACCTCAATACTTGGTCGGGAATCCTTTTACAGAAATGACTGCTTCAATGCGGCGTGGCATGGAGGCTATCAGCCTGTGGCACTGCTGAGGTGTTAGGGAGGCCCAGGATGCTTCGATAGCGGCCTTAAGCTCATCCAGAGTGTTGGGTCTTGCATCTCTCAACTTTCTCTTCACAATATCCCACAGAGTCTCTACGGGGTTCAGGTCAGGAGAGTTGGAAGGCTAATTGAGCACAGTAATACCATGGTCAGTAAAGCATTTAGCAGTGGTTTTGGCACTGTGAGCAGGTGCCAGGCCGTGCTGAAATATGAAATCTTCATCTCCATAAAGCTTTTCAGCAGATGGAAGCATGAAGTACTCCAAAATCTCCTGATAGCTGCAGTGAGGAACATAAGTATTTGAACACCTTGCGATTTTGCAAGTTCTCCCACTTAGAAATCATGGAGGGGTCTGAAATTCACATTCTAGGTGCATCCCCACTGTGAGAGACAGAATGTAAAAAAAAAAAAAAATCAGGAAATCACATTGTATGATTTGTAAATAATTTATTTGTTTTGCACTGCTGCACATAAGTATTTGAACACCTGAGAAAATCAGTATTAATACTTGGTACAGAAGCCTTTGTTTGCAATTACAGAGCTCAAACATTTCCTGTAGTTCTTGACCAGGTTTGCACATACTGCAACAGGGATGTTGGCCCACTCCTCCACACAGATCGTCTCTAGGTCTGTCAGGTTCTGGGGCTGGTGCTGAGCAACACGGAGTTTCAGCTCCCTCCAAAGATTTTCAATTGGATTTAGTTCTGGAGACTGGCTAGGCCCCTCCAGAACCTTGATATGCTTCTTATGGAGTCACTCCTTGGTTATCCTGGCGTTGTGCTTCGGGTCATTGTCATGTTGGAAGACCCAGCCACGACCCATCTTCAATGCTCTGACTGAGGGAAGGAGGTTGTTGCTCAAAATGTCACAATACATGGCCCCATTCATCCTTTTCTTGATACAGTGCAGTTGTCCTGTCCCCTTCGCAGGAAAGCACCCCCAAAGCATGATGTTTCTACCCCCATGCTTCACAGTAGGGTGCAACTCCTCTTTCTTTTTCCTCCAAGCACGGCGAATGAAGTTTAGACCAAAAAGTTGTACTTTGATCTCATCTGACCACATGACTGTCTCCCATGCCTCCTCTGGACCATCCAGATGGTCCTTGGCAAACTGCAGACGGGCCAGGACATGGTATGACTTGAGCAGGGGAACCTTTTGTGCAATGCATGATTTGAAACCATGACGGCAAAGTGTTCTACCAACAGTGACCTTTGAAACTGTGGTCCCAGCTCTCTTCAAGTCATTGACCAGCTCCTCCCGTGTAGTTCTGGGCTGATTCTTCACCTTTCTTATCATAGTGATACCCCACGAGATGAGATCTTGCACGGAGCCCCAGTCTGAGGGAGACTGACGGTCGTCTTTAGCCTCTTCCATTTTCTGACAGTTGCTCCAACAGTTGATCAATTTTCACTAAGCTGCTTGGCAATTTCCCCGTAGCCCTTTCCAGTCTAGTGGAGGTCCACGATTTTGTCTCTGGTTTCTTTTGACAGCTCCTTGGTCTTGCCCATGGTAGTAGTTGGAGTCTGACTGACTGTGGGGTGGATAGATGTCTTTAAAGAGCTCAGACAGGTGCTACTAATTAAGAATACTAAGTGGAGTAGAGGTGGACTTCTAACCCCCAAATTCCACTACCTCCGCTCCGCTCCGCCCCCGACTTCCGCAGCCGCTCGCTTCCGAACTCAATTTTTACTGGTACCCGCTCTACAACGGCTCTGCTCCGGTGCGGAGACCTGAGGTGGGCAAACAAGCATGCGCGGGATTTTCGAGATCTTGCGATACAGTCCGAGCAATAAACGCGGAAGTTATATCCAAACACCCGTTGTGTGGGAGAAGCATCGAAATGAACTGTTTAATCTGCCCATCATTTGTGTTGAGAGATCAGCAGTGTTTGGATCAACAAAGTGTGACTACTTTGATAGTGGAAACTGTATTTATGGCTCACTTTTGTGCATTTAAAGTTCAGCCGCCATTGATAGTTGTTAAAAGTTGTTAAACCTAAACAAAAAACACTATTTGTTTATCGATTTATTGTGAAAAACGGAAGTTGTGCTTGCTCCTTTTCCTGTTGGGCGGTTGTGATTTCTGTCCATTGACTGCTCAGGTGCTCCGGCGTCCGGCAAAAATAGGATTGATTCTATTTTTGCTGGAACAGAGGGCGGCGCACGGCGCCGCACTGCCGGAGCACGGCCGGAGCACGGCCGCATTAGTGGCATTGCTCTGATTGACTACAACGGGACCGATTTTGCTCCGGAGTTCGTGCCGGAGCGGAGCGAAGGTAGTGGAATTTGGGGGTTAAAGGCAGAGTAACAGGTCTTTGAGAGCCAGAATTCTTGCTGATTGCCAGGTGTTCAAATACTTATGTGCAGCAGTGCAAAGCAAATGAAACCTTTACAAATCATACAATGTGATTTCCTGATTTTTTTTTTTTTTTTACATTCTGTCTCTCACAGTGGGAATGCACCTAGAATGTGAATTTCAGACCCCTCCATGATTTCTAAGTGGGAGAACTTGAAAAATCGCAAGGTGTTTAAATACTTATGTTCCTCACTGCAGCTGCATTGACCCTGCCCTTGATAAAACACAGTGGACCAACACCAGCAGCTGACATGGCACCTCAGACCATCACTGACTGTGGGTACTTGACACTGGACTTCAGGCATTTTGGCATTTCCCTCTGCCCAGTCTTCCTCTGACTCTGGCACCCTGATTTCCGAATGACATGCAAAATTTGCTTTCATCTGAAAAAAGTACTTTGGACCACTGAGCAGCAGTCCAGTGCTGCTTCTCTGTAGCCCAGGTCAGGCGCTTCTGCCGCTGTTTCTGGTTCAAAAGTGGTTTGACCTGGGAATGCGGCACCTGTAGCCCATTTCCTGCACACGCCTGTACACGGTGGCTCTGGATGTTTCTACTCCAGACTCAGTCCACTGCTTCCGCAGGTCCCCCAAGGTCTGGAATCGGTCCTTCTCCACAATCTTCCTCAGGGTCCGGTCATCTCTTCTCATTGTGCAGCGTTTTCTGCCACACTTTTTCCTTCCCACAGACTTCCCACTGAGGTGTCTTGATACAGCCCTCTGGGAACAGCCTATTCGTTCAGAAATTTCTTTCTGTGTCTTACCCTCTTGCTTGAGGGTGTCAATGATGGCCTTCTGGACAGCAGTCAGGTCGGCAGTCTTACCCATGATTGCGGTTTTGAGTAATGAACCAGGCTGGGAGTTTTTAAAAGCCTCAGGAATCGGTTGCAGGTGTTTAGAGTTAATTAGTTGATTCACATGATTAGGTTAATAGCTCGTTTAGAGAACCTTTTCATGATATGCTAATTTTTTGAGAAGGACCTCTATAACATAAAACACACATTATCAAAAAGACACATCAGCAGCAACTCAAAACTAATAACGACTAAACTCTCTCGTTAACCAAATCAGTAGCAAAACTTCGAAAGACCATCACATAACTTCCTTAACTGAGTGATGTCTTATTTAAAGCAAAGTGTAAAGTTTCCTTTACACTGAAAATCTCTCTCTCTCTCTCTCTCTCTCTCTCTCTCTCTCTCTCTCTCTCTCTCTCTCTCTCTCTCTCTCTCTCTCTCTCTCTCTCTCTCTCTCTCTCTCTCTCTGTCTCTCTCTCTCTCTCTCTCTCTCTCTCTCTCTCTCTCTCTCTCTCTCTCTCTCTCTCTCTCTCTCTCTCTCTCTGCCCTGGGTCGTAACATCCACACATCAGACGACAACAACCTGTATCTCTTCATATTGCGTTTAGAAAATGATGAGTTAGTCTGTTGTTGAAACTTAACCCTGTCTGCTTTAACAAACGCTTCTTAGCAAACACATCTTATTTTGTTGTAAACCTGACTAGTCGCTTTTGACTAGTGACTCGTATGGTTCAAAGAAAAACAAAAGCCACAGCACAAATGGTCGGGCCAGTGGTCACCATCTTGGCTCCTCCTCCTCATGCTGCTGGGGAATGGCATCCCGTTACTCCTCCAGGAGGTGCACCAGCAGCACTAGGTCAGCCAGTGTGATGGTGTTGGTCCTTCCATGCTGTCAACGAGTTGCTAGTCAGGTTCCAGTCACACACCTGGAACTGAAACACTTGGAACTCAGAAGATGAATGAAAACTGACAGGAGTGATATCGGAGGAGGTTTGGACTAGTCAGGGTTCCCATTGATGTTCAATTTATTGCTGAGAAGCGTTGATACAACAATTCCTCAGTTTAAATAATCATTATTTTTACTCTGTAAAATAAAGAATGAGAGGTGTGGAGTTTTTTCAAAATAAAATACCTTGCAGACCAGTGTGCTATGTTTCTGAGGCCCTGTCCACACGTAGCCGGGGATCTGCCAAAACGTAGATATTTTTCTACGTTTTGGCCTGTCATCCACACGAAAACGGAGTTTTTTCACACGAAAACGGATCTTTTTAAAAACTCCGGCCAAAGTGAACATCTGTGTTTTCTCCGTTTTGAGTGTGTGCGTGTGGACGGACAAAACCGGAGTTTTAAGGTCCGCAACGTCACTTTCCGCGACAAAAAAATGCTGACATCACGTGTGCGACCTATGTTTACACTAGCCGACAGCATGGATGCCCTCAGAGCTGCGCTCGCTTTATCAATTGTCCAAGCGCTTTCTGCTTGTTTGTTTTTGCAAGCGGAATTACTGCTCCTTGCGGAAGACCACAGACGAAGGACGAGGTTAAGAACGGGGGAAGTACTGCCGCCTACAGGTCTGGCATGTCCTTAACAACGTATTTATCCGGGTACGTGTCGTGTGGACAGAGGTTTTTTTTTAAAACGAGGTGGTGTGGATGCAAGTTTTTGGAGGGGTGGATATTCGTTTTTTTAAAAACCCGGCTACATGTGGACTAGGCCTGAGACCTGTGGTTGGAGACCCATGTTGTGGAAACTGGTTTATAAGTAATGAGCTTTTTCCAGATCATTTCATTTAAAATGCAGCTAAATTTTGCAGTAATATAAAATGGCTTACAAGATTATTATTCAGGGTATTCGCGGGTCCTTAAAAAGTCTTTAAAAGTCTTAAATTTGCTTTTCCAAATTTAAGGCCTTGAAAATCCTTAAAAATGACAAATAATCCTTAAATCCAGTTTCCAAAGGTCTTAAATTACCAAAGACCCAATAAACAAGATTCTTTTATTTCTATAAAATTTTCGTGAATTTCTAGTTAGTGTTCAGCATTTTTTGTGTATGATGTTGGCGTAAGCGGAACCGTACACATTCAGTTGGTTGTGAAAGGGGGCTCTTTTTAGATGAGCACATTAGCTGGTTAAGCTAGTGGGAGCTTGTGCCATGGGGAAGTGCAAGTTTAATGGTAACTGGATGGCTAATCCCACGTTCGCGACGTGGTTAGCACCGGCTCCAGGCAATAGCTGGGAATTATAGCTTAAATCAAATTTAAAAAAGTTGCTTGAATTTGGTCAAAGTGGCCTTAAAAAAGGTCTTAAAAAGTCTTAAATTTGGCTCCCTTAAACCTGCAGATACCCTGTTATAGTGTTGTGTTTTTTGGCAGTTTGGGAAGTTTTTGACATTTCTGATATATTCCCTTTATCACCCATCAGCCTGTAGGTCGTCTTGTTTTCCCACCACCTGCTTGTCGTTTCAGTTCACTGTGTCTGATGTTATTTAGCTCCACACACTTTCTAGTTGTTTGAATGTTTTGTTACTTGCTAGTGGTGGACTTGGTCTGGTGTGGGACTTTTGAACACATGCACTGACTGGTTTTGCTCTAATCAGGGAGAAAGTGGACGACAACTTGGTGAATGCCATGGAAACCATCGTCAACGACCTGACAACCGGACAGGCGACCAAACCAAACCTGATGTTTAAAATCGCTTCAAAGAGTAAGTTATTACCAGTCAGATCCATGCTGCGGAAAGTATTACGTGCTTTTTAAAGAACATCAGAAGGAATGTTTGGTTTTAAAGAACAGACTTTAATTCTATATTTTATTAAATGAGGATTAATTAAGTGGAGCTTCTGTTCCTCTCAGCTGTGTGTGTTTTTAAACATGTTTAATTACAAACACAGGAAGGCTTTTTGAGCTTGCTGACCCTGTATTGACTTGTCGTGTGCCAGGATACCGGACGGTAGACGCTCTGCTGCAGCGGATGTTTGAGGCGGATATCGACCCTGAAGATTTTGCCGAGATCGATGAATCCCAGGCTAGAAGCTTTGAAAACCCAGTGTTCGGCATGGGCGGACGTTAAGATTCAGATGTATTTGAAGGGAAACAGAAACTATTATTTGTCATAGTATTACATGCATGAAGCCATAAGTGTTGAAATTCGATGCTAAACAGGAGCAATGTGTCAGCTGATCAGGTTATGACCCGAGACCCGTTTCCAATGTGTTTTTTTATCTGTTTTCTATCCGTGTTTAAAGCACAAATAAAATATGTATTTTCACATAAAGAATATTTACACCGATTTTCTACTCTTCGCTTCTGAATTTCAAAAATGTGATAAACAGCTGCTGGTGTTCTCATGGTGGTGTACAGCTCCCCCTGCTGGAGAATAACCGCTGCTGTGATTTTGTCAGACAAGTAACTTCTTATACTTGTGTTGAAAACATGATTTAAATAGCAAAGTGATGTTTTTTATTTATGAAAGTGCAGCTGCCACATTCAGTCAATGAGTCAAAGTGTTTAAAGTAACACCAAATAGTTTTTTAAACATCACGCTAGAGCTTGGACTTTGAGCTCAGTGATTGTTGGGTTAGGAACTCGACCAGTTTCACATTTGATACCACTCTGCAGCCCTTTGCTGGCCAGATACAGTTTTGTGGAGGGGATAGTTCTAGGGCAGGGGTCGGCAACCTTTTCCCATCAAAGAGCTATTATTACCCGTTTCCCGCAGTAAAGAGAACACTGGGAGCCGCAGCAGCCGCGGCGTTGTGGGTGGGCCTAAAGGACCTGGGCCCACCCCAGCCGAGAGCTGCTTTAACCGATCACAAATGATGGCAACCAGTACCGGTCGCTCATGTACATCAAAGGAATCTTTCAACAGAAGATAAATAATAAAACAATTTGTACACAGTTGATCCAGAAGTTGAAGCGCGTCTGTGCCTACAATATTTTGATATTTTTCACCCAGTTAGGGGGTTTTAAAAGTTGAACACTTGGCTTTTTGACGCGTCACACGTCTCCTTTAAACTGTTCAGAATACTAATCCAGGCTCCGTCTCCGTGGATTGTTGCAGTTGAGATTTGTACAAAATTAAACTTTACGTTAAACAATGTTGAAAAGGATTTGATTAATTCTTTATTTTCCCTCATTTACAGTGTAGTGATGTGTCGGTCGCGAACGAACTGGCTGTAAGAGCCGGCTCGTCGTTGGGAGCCGTCACCCCCTCCCGTCTTGTTTTGGTGAAAGCCACAGGCGATTGGTCAACATGTGTAACTGCGTGTCCAGACTGTCCACACAGAACAGTAGGGGCGAGGAAGAGGGAGTATCAGACTCAGACACAGCAGAGCACATTCAGGCGGAGGGAGACGAGAGGGAATGAGGAGGAGGAAAAAGGTGAGAGAGAGAGGAGAGTGCGACGAAGACGGTGAGAAAATGAGCGACAGCAGTCGGAAAGTTGATATTTCTTAAAGTGTTCAGTAAATAAATCCATATAAATGATAAATATTTGATATATTGGATTTTTTACATTAGTAAATAATTTTACATGTAGTTGAGCATCATTTTTGTTATAAATGTGCTCTAGGCAACAGAAAATCTGAGGAGCCACTTGGGAGCCAAAAGAGCCGGCTCTTTTTGGTGAGCTGAGCCAAAAGAACCGGCTCTCTAAAAAGAGCCGGACTTCCCAGTGATAACGGCTCTGGTGTTAATCAAGTTTAATTTTTTTTCTCTTTGCAACAATCTTCACAAGAAGGCAAAAAAGTTAAATGGCAGGGTTCACATTGCCCGGATATTTCCGGTATTAGACCGTTTGTTTTGACGGAGAAAGAATTACCCCGAAGCATGCAGATGCGCTGGCATTTTAATCGTTACGCACATCGCGGAGGTAGCTACATCAGTCATGAATAGATTCCCATCAGAACATCTGAGCTGGACACTGCTCTGCGCTGCTCGCTGTCAGCGCACACGTAAGGTGCACAGCGAGCTGAAGATGTGTAGATTGGGGCTTGGAGCGCGTCGCAGAACCAGAGCGCATGCGGGAAGATTCCTCCCACTGAAGCGAGTGTTTTCCAAACCCCATCTCTCAGAGAGACTTGCCACTTAGAAAATGTTCCCTGATTGTGGAACTTTGGCTGAGTAGCGCTTGTTCCTGCCTCCAATGTGGCGACACATCCATGAGCCGTCTGAGGCAAAAGTCCAGAGGCCTCATTTATCAAGCTGGCTTACGCACAATACGGTGTCGGAAAACTGCGTAAGCAACTTTCCACATAGACTTTGGGATTTATGAAAGAAAACGTAGCGGAAAAATGTGCGCAACTTTAAGTTGACTAAGGACCTGACTTACACACATTTTGGAGAGCACCTGCAGTGCTGCTGCTGAGAAGGATACAATTATGAATTCCTGCAGCATTATCACTTGTACTGCTTCGTTTTCACACAGAACAAGACCCCCCCCCCCACACACACACACACACACACACACACGTGCGCGCACACACACACACTCACACACGGCCTGAAGCACAGAATACGGAATGCATGTTACGACCTCAACCTGGTCTAGGATCCTGGGAGGCCTAACACAGAAACATGAGCATGAATAATAAGCGTTCTGTCACTAAGTCACAACCAAAGAAGTAATTTTATTAACAAAAAGCGTCCCTAAGGGAGAAAACCTGGGTAATAAAACAAAGGGAGTTTTAATCTAAGCAGCGGAAACAAAACTGAGGACTTTAGTAACTTAAAGAGCACCAGAATGAGAACTAAAACTCTGGTTCCAAAAAGAGAAACCAGGAACAAAAGAAGCTTGCCTGAAGGCCTTACCCAAAAAGTCCACTGGTGAACTAACTCACCCACACAACCAAAAGCTCAGTCAAGAGCAAGGGACAACCAAGTCTCAAAACCTGAAGGTTTTCCCATGCAAGTGGAAACTTAAACCATCCGGGGGCAACTATGAATTCTAAAGTTCCCAAACACAAGTGTCTCTCTCAATAATCCTCTCCTGTCCTCTCCTTCAGTCCTCTTTCAGTCCTCCTTTTCATTCAGTGCAGCGGTGATTTTATCTGCTCCAGCCGGGGGATTTCCTGATGCGAATCAGCTGTGTGAGTGTGGCTGGGCGCTCTCCAGGGTGCTGACCATGGTGCTGAAACGGAGCGGAGTAGAAGCCGGGCGCTGGGGAACTCGGGGCTCGTAACAATGCGGAATATCAGCAGGGGGACAGATTGAGACAGAACGTCATGCGTCTGTGACAGTGTGTGTCCTGTCACTGTGACCCGATTGATCATGCGCCCTGGCTACTTGGACAAGGGGGATCTCTGTTTGGCTGACTGGTTAGTGCGCGTGACTTTCACCCGGGAGTCTGGGGAAACCTGATTGGACCATTTTTTTTTATATCCGCCACAGATCTCTCTGAAGAATTCACAACATTGACGGCTTCAGCAACGCTGTGCCACTCCGTGGATTTTCTCTTATTTGTTTTGCAAAAGCACTTCCTTTCATTTCTCCACCTCACCCACAAGTACCTGGATTTCTGCTTGTGAAATAGCGCTTCCTTGATCAGCCTTGATCTACAGTCGCCATGTCATTGGCAGAGCGCTGCAACAGCCGGCTTATGTATACGCATGAGATCCACAAGGCACCTTGCATTGACTATTTGTGGCAGTAAGTGGGCGTGGTGAGGGCGGGATGTGACTAAAAAGCAGCTGAGAACCTTTCTAGATAGTTTCTGATTTATGAAGCGGAGACTTGCGTGCAGCTGTGCGTACTCCATGTTTGATAGATCACAAACCTGCTTGGCGTAAGTACATTTTTTTTGCTGAGCTTAAGTACGGTTTTAGTGAGGATTCTACGCAACGTTTGATAAATGAGACCCCTGGACCTCATTTCCTCTTCAGCGCGGAAAGCTCCTTTAGAGACATTTGATTAAGTACAAGCAGGTGACCTGTTCAGATTTACGCAAACAATCTTTACATTTAGAATTGGCATACAGATAATAATGTTAAATAAAATACATTTTAATTAAGTACTCGTTCATTATTTTACAAGCACAGAGAGCCTCATCAGATGGATGAAAGAACAGCGGGTTGTTCTACGGGGTGCTCTTATACATACATTACCGCTGTTAGCTCTTTCAGTTTGGCCTAATGGTAGAGTGTGTCCACCCTGGGACCGGGAGATCGGGATTCAGATCCAGTCAGGTCATACCAAAGACTTTAAAAATGGGAGTCAAGGCCTCCCTGCTTCACTGCTGCACTGTGCCGCACCACACAGGGATGGGTCAAATGCTTAGTGTGTGACTTAAACTTTCTGTTGGCATCCTGGTAGAGCCTGGAAGTGAAAGTAAGAGTAATGCCAATAGCTGTAATGCATGTACAAGAGTCTCCCTAGAACACCTATTTGAAAACTACAAACTTAATGGCAGTAGCAATAGTAAATACAAACATGGGTCACTTTCATAAGACGCATCATGCCAGCAAACCAGAGAGTAAAACCAACAGGGTGAGGACATGTGGTCTGAGTCTACAGCACATAACTAAAGGGATGAGTCAGGCTAAAGCCTGGTTTATGCTTCTCCGTCTGCGTCAGTGCGGAGACACGCAATGTCCTTGCGTAGGGCTCCGGCAGGCACGCAAGTACGTACGGAGTCAAGCCCACTTTTTTAAACATACGTCGAACCAGACGGATTACGCAAGCTTGTGATTGGTCAGGACGCCGCTGTTGTTTACAGCACCGCCATTGCAAAGAGAGCCGAGGATAACTAGCGGCAGACACGGAGAAGCTTGAAGAATACCTCGCGAAAAAAACTCTAAAAATATGAACGTTTCATCCTCCCGTGACTGGAGGAGTGAAAAGATGTGCAGCAAGCGTTTTATTTGTGGACGGAAATGACAGGAAACGTGGGTTTAGAGGTGGAGAGCGCATGAAGCGGTGGGAGAATGAGAGACAAATATGTCCGTGTTAAAAGTCTCTTATATACACAAAACACACAATATAAACACACTATCTTGGACCGATACATGACAGGATACCACAGAACAGCACTACGCCCTCTGTGGTCCTGCCGGGCAATTGCTTTGCAACACTCTCCAGGAGACGGAGAAGTATGAGAGCAAAACGCTTCCGTCAATCCGTGCGTGTCTGTCCCTTGCGGAGCTGACGTAGAAGCATAAACCAGGCTTAACCCCAACTAGACAGGATGGCATCCTCAGGGATGGAAGCTGGTTCACCAGAGAGGAACCTTGTCCTGAATACTTCCTGGTGCACCATGATTTCTTACACTATAAGACTGAAATCCACATGTCTACTCTAACAGAAATGATGTTTCAGTAGATCAGACCGCAATCTATCCTCTGTTGGCCAGGCCAAAGGCTCGTCGAATGTACTTTGTGGACAGTTAGCATCAGTCTCAAAGACCTAAATTTGTCTCAAGGTTTGCTGCCTTAGGTTTACAACGGGCTTTTCATTCCCCATGAAGTGTTAATATTAGGTAATGCATTACTGAGCAGACACCCATTCCCTGACCCATTGTAGGCTACTAACCTTAAGGACTCTTCATAGTTAATATCAGGAATGTTAATAAAGGGATACTTTGTTTATTAATGCTTAACAATGCAACATTTATAAAGGGACCCTTATCTAAAGTGTTTCCTTAAATCATTTATTTTCTATGTTCAATGCAACATTTTTTACTGCCCTTACATAGTTTTGCTTTTTGTAGTGTTTCAATAAAGCTTAAAATAAAATACAACTAAGCTCTGAGCACCACAGTAACCCGCCAGCGCTGTGAAGCCAGCAGCTTCAAAGGGCGATTATCGAAGAAGTGTGTTTTTCAGGAGAAGCACGGATTAGAATCATGTTCACATTCTGATTCTATTAACAATAGCCTCATGCTCGTAATCCGAATGGTTTACATCCGCGATTTGCTGTCGTTTCGACGGGGATGCACATTTCGGCAGGCATGCTCTTTTTGGCACCACACCAGCAACGTTCTCATACCCGCAATGGCTAGGTTCCTTCAACTTTTTGCTGAAGGATCAACACCATTTGTTAATTTATTGTTCTAATTGAAAAATGTGAACCATCCCATCTGTTAGCCTTCAAATGCTAACCAGCGTCTTCCAGTATTTTCACTGATCCATGATGCAGGTTTTCCCACAACTTCTGGATCTGTTTTTTCTCCCTTCTGCTGTCCACCAACAGAGTATCTGTTGATCCTTGGACCAGAATTTATTCCAACCCACTGCACAGATGATAGGCATTCATTTATCTTTGTTTAATTTTGGTCTTTTAAATAACAAGGAAGAGGTGGATTTCTATGATACCATTCCATTATTAGTCAGTATTTTGGTAATTTGTGATTTGTAAGTAGAGGATAGTCTTCTAAAATAAATCTTAATAGGCTAGATCAATAAACTGTGATCAATTAGGCATAGCATTGCAAATATTAAATATTTATATTTAGGATAAGTGTAGGCGTAACACTAGAAACCCTAACCCAACACAAAAGATGTGGATTGGACTGAAAGAGGAAAGAAAGTGTTCAGCCTTCCCAGGTGTGTCTTCTCTGTCATAAGAAGGTAGTGTTTAAGTGGAGGTGGGGGTCTATGCTCCCCCTCCTCTGAGCGCCCTGACTTAGTGTGGAAGGCCTGATGCTGCCGGGGCAGACGGCTCCTCTGATGGTGTTTCTTGGCTCATCTGGACTCAGCCTAATATAAATTGTTACTGGTGTGTGTGTGTGTGTGTGTGCTTGCATAGGTCTGTTAATGTTTTTAAACTGTTACGGGAATTTGGGGTCATTTTCAATCAATCAAAGCTTTATTTATAAAGCGCCTTCCGCAACCCTGTCAGGAAGCCCAAAGCGCCGAACATGGTACAGTTGTAAGTAAATATATTGAATAAATCAACAATAAAAGCAATTCAAATTACAAAATACAAATTACAAAATACAAATTACAAAATAGAAATTACAAGATAGAAATTACAAGATAGATGAAACATTCTGGTACAGGACAAATGTGTGAAACACATTTGGATTGAGTGAACCAATGAAAACTGAAATAAATTCAACATAAGAGGGCCAAAGTGCTTTGTAAAGCACTTTGTTTGAAAAGTGCTTTATTAATAAAATTTGATTGATTGATTGATTGATTGATTGATTGATTGATTGATTGATTGATTGATTGACTGATTGATAAGAAACCCTCAGTGGTGACCCTGTCAGCAGTGCTGTTACACCATAATTTATTATTCTGTTGACATTTTTAGAATCGTGACAGATGTAACAGTTCTGTCTCTTAAGTTTAATGTTCCTTTGTTGTACGTGACTGCAGCCTGGATCACGCTTGGAAGATATCGTGCTCTTTTGGTTAAATAAATGTTTAATTAAAAAAGGTAAACGGGTAAAACTGTTCATTATTTCTACGCATGCGTGAACCATTTGAAGGCGTAACCAATAAAAGAAACCCCACACTGCTGGGGCTTAAGCGCGTGGGTGGGCCACTGACAGTGGTTGAGAGTCAGCAGCCGAGGATTATTGGCAGGCAGAGATGAATCAGAGGCATCGGAACCAAACGGAACCGTCGTCCGGACGGGAAACAAGCTCCAGGTGAGAAACCGACAGGAGATGAATAACGATCGAGGCCAGACTGCGCTCACGCGAGCTAAAGACATGATGATGCGATGCTGAGGAGACGGATGCTGAACGGCGGGTGCGCGCGCGCGCGCATGTGTATTTGAGTGAGGTCACAGGGTGGCTCTTAAATCTGTAGAAACGTCAGTAAAGCTTAATTGTATCAGTCATGTTTGGGTTTGATCCAAAAACACAACACGTAGAAAAATACGTCAGAACGAAACTGCAGGCCAAAAGGAATGAGGCGTTCAGGAGCATCGGAAAGGGTGGGACTAAAGTTGCCTCACACAGGTGCTGCTACAGAGGACGTGAAGGTGCTTAAAAGACAGTACCTTCAACAAACGTGAAACAGAATAGTTGCAATCCCATATGTGTATTTGAAGTTGTAGTAAATAAAATGTATCTTTAAAATACTGTAAATACGGCATCTGATAAGCTAGTAGTTATATAATATAATTCTCCCACAATACAAAAAAAATGCTTAATTGTAAAGAGCACATTGCTTATTCTGCATAGTTTAAGCAGGTATTTTGTTATTGTGATTTAAAAGCTAAGACTGTTTTAGGGCAGAAAAAAGTTGACGCAGGCCTGAAAATGTCAACGCACAAATAGTTCAACCACAAGCAGGGCCAGATTAAGACTTTGTTGTACCCTGGGCAACAATATTAAAGGGCCCCATCATCACGACCCAAGGATCACCATAATATGGTCACATACAGAATATTTTACTGTAATATGCAGTAAATATACTCAATACTTGAATGCCTGATGTCACGTAACCCGCTCAGGGTAACCTTTGACCCACCTCGTGTGGACTGACCAATGAGGAGAGGGTCTTAACTTGAGGCCCTCTCTTCATTGGTCAGTCTGCATGAGACTGACTCTCAACTGACGTCCAAAGTCGTAGGCAGCGAAGCGTCTCTGTGCAGCGCAAAAGCCCGGGTGGACAGTTTGTTTAATGTAGGGTGACCATATTTCCATTTCCAAAAAATAGGACAGGGTATCTGTGCCTATGACGTCACACTATGGCAACGCCACACAAACCACGTTGGGTCCCTTTTTTTTTGTAAGAACTAAATTAATATCAGATTCTGCCAATAAAAGGGCTCTAAAACAGTTCATATGTAAATATTTTGTATATTTATTGCAAAATCTCATTTTTCTGCTTTAGTGCTGCAACAAGGTTTTATTAATAATAAATTATTTTACCTTTTGTTTTACTACAGCATCGGTACGCTTCCTGTGCACAGATTATTAAGGATGCTTGTTTCAGATGTGAGATTAGACGATAGGATCAATGATAAAATAAGTTGTCCCACACTCCATGGAAACTTTCAGAGAATCCACAAATAGTGGCTTTCAGATGGTTTTGTTACTTTTTACAAGTTTAGAAAAGCAGCAGATGAGACAGCGTGTCTGATAATTTAGTTTTTCATCTGATAATATTAGAACATGTCAGTAATGTCTGAGGGGCTTTTATAAACACTGTATAACTAATACTACTGGAGAGGGTAGGAATTACACAGAGGCTTCTGGGGAGCCCAGTTATGGGGGGGTGGGGGGTGGGGGGGGCATTTTGCCTTGGCCCCCAAAATGCCTTACAACGGCCCTGGGTGTGTGACTGAGTTTTGAAGGTGATCTGAATTGTATCAGATGTATAAATATGACATGTGTATAACTTATTGTTTTATAAAAACGTGTAGCGGAGATAAATCTACCTACATTTTACTTTTCAACACTTTGTTTTGTTTTCTTGTTTTTATTTAACTATTTCCTGTCCTGTCTGTCTCTCATCCTCCTGCATCTCCTCTTAATTCTCCAGAAAAACTGCTGCCTGGATTCTTACTTTTTCACCTCACCAGTTACTTTTGAGCAGATCAAAGGGATCTCCTGACCGTAGCGGAGAGCGCGTTTCGATGCTGCGTCAGTGAGGTGAAATCACCGCAGCACAGGTGATGAGCTCCGCAGTAGCAGAGCGCTTCAGGCACAAATAAGACAGAAAGTAGAGAACATGTGCGGACATGAACGATCGTGTGTTAATTGTAGTTTTTTGGTTGCGCCACTTAAGAGAATTAACCATGCGCTGGACGCAGCAGCAGCCTGGAGCGCACCAACGATCATCACTCTGCCACTCTCTGTGCTCTCTGCTCAAAAGAACGCCCGGTACACTGAGAGTCCATAAATGATGTAATATAGGTAGAAACCGTTTTCCTGGCTCTCCCTGCATGTGTAGGATATCCAGCTCCCCCATAATTCGATCCCTGCTCCTGGATGAAAACCGGACATTTTCATCAATACAAGAATCCCGGACGCCCCGGACAGAGAGTGAAAAGTGAAAACGGCAACGTGTACCTGCGGTGTCCGTGAGGGCGCGCGGGGTTGGTTAGCGTTCCTCCTACGTCCGTCACAGCGGTGGGTGGGGTTTGAGTGGGTGCGCTTTACCGACTTCCGGGGAGGTTTGTTACCAGAAGACGAGATGAACGACTCTATACAGGGACTTGGCTCTCATCATTCACCTTGAAAACCCGTTCAAAAGATTCGATTCGTTCATGAATGTCACATCACTAGTTCCAAAGTCCTTCAAGATGCCTCCTAAAGATCCCTCTACTCAAGTCTCTTTTCCTCCTGCCTAGTCTCTGTTCCAACTAGCTCCAGTGCTCACCTGCTAGCCAATGGCTAAGCTAGCAATGTTTACTTGAGTTCCACCATAGACATGTTTATATAAATGTTTATATACCGTAAATCCTCTAATACAGGCCCAGGCCTGTATTTGACTCAAGCTCATCAAGCTCCAGGCCTTTATTGGAAGGAAGGCCAGTATTAGAGGCAGGCCTCTATTTCTATTTGAGCGAAATGAACTAATGGTTTGTTGGAGTTTTTGACAATTAAAATTGCGCCCACATTTTCAAAGTTAAACACATTTCTTTTAACAACGGTAGTTTCTGCTTCAGCCCTCTCCCCCCTCCTCCTGCGCAGTGGCCGCAAACTCACTGATGCGCCTGCAGCCTCTCAGAGTTCCTGCTGCTCTAAACATTAAAATAATTATTTCATTTTCTGTTCCTCACTTCTGATAACCTTCAATGGTGTCTGTTTGTTGCAACCACCAGGTACAAAAACTAACTTGTTTTTTTTTTTTTTTGACTATTTTTCTGTCCTGTCTGTTTATTATCTTCCTGCATCTCCTCTCAATCCTAAAGAAAAACTGCTACCTGGGTTCATATATATTCACGTAATGAGTTACCTTTGAACTGCAGTTCTAAAAGATCTACCGACCGCAAAAACAGCGGAGTGCTCGCTGCTTGCCGGCCGCATCAGTGATCGGTGCGTCACCGGATGACAAGTTGATGCGCCCCGCTCCACAGCAAAACGCATCAGGTGCAGATAAAAGACATAAAACATCAAAGGAAATGAACCGACATGAACGATCGCGTGTTAAATAATTTGGCAACACCTGATTGTTACTGTGGCCGTGCTCAGGAGGCAGATCTACAGACCGCAAAAACAGCGGAGTGCTCCGTGCTTGGTGGGCACATCAGTGATCGGTGCGTCACCGGAGGACAAGCTCATGTGCCCCGCTCCACAGCATGCAGCGAAACACATCAGGCGCAAATAAAAGACAGAAAACATTAAAGGAAATGAACCGACATGAACGATCGCGTGTCAGTACCAACGCTCTGGCACAGCCTCCTCTTCGTCTCCGCACGGTTAAAGTTACCCTCGCGGTCTATCACTGGCAAATCAAAAGTGAGACGATGACACAACCGCCCCCCGTACTTGCTTGTAACCACATTCCACCCAGCCAAAATTGGAGACCCGGCCTTTAATTGAATACCGGCCTGTATTAGAGGATTTACGGTACATGTCTATGATTTTCACAGCGTTTCCTTGGCTCACGCCAGCTTTATCAAATAAATGGAATGGAATGGAATGAAGTCCCTCAGTTTTGGTTTCATCAATAATTTTTACCTGTTTTGGAACAATTTTTCCATTTTCAGATGAGGCGGTATTCACCCTAACCATAATGGCTCAAACATGCTAACTGCTAATATCCGGTATGCTGTGCAGTCCCATATATATATATATATATATATATATATATATATATATATATATATATATATTGGGGATTCCCTTTCACAGACATGACTGTTTACATTCCAGCCAACTACACCTTCTTCGGCCATCGGTCACACCAACACTCCAAATAGCATCACCCCCTACAGTTCTCCCGCAATGCAACAGTCTTCTGTGTGTCTTCCAAAGCTCAAAATCCCCAAAAAAATTTTCTGCTGACAAACCCCAAAGCTTTCTTTATCCATTTCATTTACCAACCAGCAAAGGCATAAACTGTATTTATGGCCGGAGAACCCAGAAACGCACTAGATGTGTACGACCCATTCCTTTCCTGCCAGGATTAAAGCCATGAAAAACACACTGCTGCCCTTCTGAACAATGTTGTGAGTAAATAAGTCGTTGGGTCACAGGTAAGCTTCATATATATGAAATTGCATCGCTGCAGTACTTTCATTCTGAAATTTACCTGTGATTTTTACGCTAAAACCGTGTACGATTTCCTGTCTAGCCCTATGTTAACTGCAGGAATCGACGCATCCCAGAAGCGGCACAGGGCAAAAGTAAAAGCCAGTCCTATCTAAGCGGCGCGGCTTGCCACTTCTGGGACGTCTGGAAATTGCTGCGTCGCTGCTAGTTTGGAACAGTCCATAGACTATAATGTATTCTATCTGAAACTGTGACGTTCCGCTGCCACTCCACGCCGCTGATGCTTTCAGTGTTAAGCAGGGATTAGACTGCTGGAGGACATACTGACCACTTTCCACACTCGACTACTTTCTTCTACAATCTGCTCTTTAACTGTATTATTTCCTGCTATTTCAGCTGTTAACTTTATTTTTTCTCTAAGTGTTTTTCTCCCCAGAAGAAGCTTCAATGATGTTCTGCTGAGGTGTGGTGGCCTCATGGAGGGGGCCATCGTCTAGCACACTGTTGCTAACCACTTAAACATTCTCCCTCCCCTGATAACATTTTACTCTCTTTGACATTGAATGTGCTACTACTAGTTTACCCGTTTAATTATAGATTCACTAGGATAAATACAATAAAGTTAATCTCTCACCAAATAGAATATTTACTAAGAAATCACAATGTAACCAAAGAAACACTACTTGGTATATCCCATACCATATTTATTTATAAAGCACCATTTCAAAATAGCATGGCAGCTAACCAAAGTGCTGTACATAAAAAGCCAAATGCTTGACCAAGAAACACAATAAGAACAGGCAAAATACATAAGAACAAAGCATAAATAGTCGGAGATATAAATTCCTACTAAAAACAATAAAATAGGAGAACAGTTAACAGCACTATAAAATAAAATTATGCGACCAATGATAAAAACATTTGAAATGGCACAAATAAAACGAAATAAAATACCAGATGGTGCGAGGTGCCAAAAGTGAGCAACTAAATCATAAAAATGGAATTAAAAACTCAAATCCGGTGCTAGATTGTCATGAAAAGTGTCACGGAGGGAAGGCAATGCTAAAGAAGTGCGCTTTCAGGGCCGACTTGAAACTGCTAACAGAGGGAGCCAGACGCACACGGAGGGACAGAGAGTTCCAGAGTTTTGGGGCTGCATAAGAGAAGGCACGCTCCCCCCGTGATTTGTACCGAACCTTTGGAACAACAAGCAGCAGATGATCTGCTGACCGATATGTTATGTGTGTGTGTGTGTGGGTGGGCTGGTGTTGGTGTATGCGTGTGTCTGCTCTGTCTTCTCCAACCCCAGTGAGTCATGGTGGATGGCTGCTTATACTGAGCCAGGATCCTCTGGAGGTTTCTTCCTGTTAAAAGGGTGTTTTCCTCTCCACTGTCGCTAAATGCTTGCTTAGTATGAGGATTGCTGTAAAGCAGGGGTGGGCAATCCCAGTCCTCGAGGGCCGCTGTCCAGCAGGTTTTACTTGTTTCTCTGCTTAAACACACTTGGTTTGAATCTACTAGTGATTAACAGGCTGCTGCAGAGCCTGATGAGCTGCTGAACAGGTGATTCATCCAGGATTCATCCAGGAATCAGGTGAAACAATTTTTCACCAGGCCTGACAAGTTTGCAAAATATTGTGAGTTTGGGGTATTTGGGGTATGATAAGGTCCCCAAAAAGCCATTCAAAGCGGGCTTAGAATAACAAAAAATAAACAGCAAAATCAAGAGGCCTTCGCAGCGCTTTCGCTGCTCGGGCCTAATAAAGTTTTAAGTATCAGGCGTGACATTAAAGCAGCAGCTTCGATGCTGCACCTGAGAGTAAATCTGTAAGGCTTGTCGCCAGCATTCAGACATCACAGCCAGACAGGACACGGGAAAAATAAGTAAATAAAAAATCAAAAGACTAACAAATTAATCAAGCTTCAGCTCGTAAGTCCCTTAAACATGCGTGAGAAACAATTCCAGATTGTATAAATAAAAAGTGGGCATTGTCCTCAGGACTTACTGCTCAGGACTGAGCCCAGGGGAAAGTGCTGGCCAAGGACAAATCTTCTGCACACTATCCTGGTCCTGGACCCCATTCGTCAGTGGCCTGAGGGTAGCTTGATATACCGATGCACGCTGTAGTCAGATACACACCAGCTCCAAGCGATGCTGCCTTCACACACAACTCGTTCGGGGTCAGGGCTTTTTCTGAATAGGAGGAAGTTTGGTGATTCTATGTTTATGTATTTAGCAGACGCTTTTGTCCAAAGCGACTTACAAGTGATAATCGGCATGTTGCCCTTGAGGCTAACAACAACAACATTTTTGATTCTAGACTAAAATCCTCCTTATGAGAGAGGGATCTTAGTTTATCGGTCAGCCATGCATCTAAAATCCTGTTTTCTAGCGGACATCAGACCCTCCGTCCTGGATTCATTTATTAATTCATCTGTGTTTATCTCACAACACATCTGTGCTGGAGCTCCAGCAAATCTTTCCAAAGCTTAAAGTGATCTCGTATTTCTGAGCTGTGATCTGGCTGAACCCTCCTCTATGCACTCCCATCCGAGAGAGAGCCCCTGATGTGTGTTCAGTCATTGTTTTCCTACCTCGATCAGAATTCATATCTTGTACAAGTTCACTCATTCCTACCTGTGTTCTTACTTGTGTATCGTGTCCTGATTATTGAACACGACCTTCGGCACATTTAAAGACCTCCTGTTTGTCATACATAATACAAGTTCATTTTGTACTAAAGGCTAAACACGAGCAGTGTTGCCAACTGGTTTTGACTGAAAGTAGCTGAAGTTCCCCCCAAAAGTCGCTAGATGTCGCCAGATGACGTCATGTGCTAATTTACATATTGATGACGTCATTACACCACATTGGCGTTCATTTTCCCCATAGCGTAACTCAGACCTCCTGCTCTCCTCATTCTCACAGCCATTTTCCTAAAAAGCTGTTTTTTTTACACCTCATAGTTTCTCTACTTCTCTGTTGTGTATTCTCTCCATCGTGATAATAGCGGCGCACCGAGCAAAAGGGAGCGGGTGTCTCATAGTATAACCATCCCTGTGTCACTGAAGGAAATTCAGATGAGCCACAGAGCTGAGTGTGTAAATGGGATGGTAGTTGAAACTCCCGATGACTGTATTGACATATTGTTTGGATTATTTAGAGGGAGTTCCTACAGTTTAATTGGTATCAGTTGCTATTCTCGCTTGTAGTCCGCATTTCACTTCTCTTCTGTTATGTGTGCTAAATACTGGTTTATTTGTGTATTATTCCATTTACTCCATGTGTATCCATCCATGACGTCAGTTCAGTTGAGGTGTGGTATAATGCCAGGCTAATTGGCAGCATGGTTTAGTAGTGTGGTACTTGCAACAGCAGTACCTTGGTTTGACCACCAGAGGTCCCTGGAGACCATATAATTTGTCAGTGCCTCTGAGGCTGGAAGTCACAATATTTACTCTGTGTAACCCTTGAATGTGCATCATTTGGGAATATATTTGTTTTTGAATAGTCTTTAACATTTGCATATTTATTTCACCATTTGTACAGTCCTTTTACATCATTCTTTGTATTTATTTTCCAGACCACACGGAACCACAGAAATGTATAGATGTCCACACTTCTACGGTCAATAAATACGTAAAACTGTCTCTCCGTGCCCTGCTCTCTGACCGGAGTCCTTATCTTGAAGATACTGTCAGATCAGCAAATAACTTCCAGAGTTCCCACTCTATCACAGTGTTCGTTATGGCCAAACTGTGGCTTGCACAGAAGTCCAATAACGAAACACCACTCGAGTTCAGATCAGGTGGGCCGTTCCTCCCAATCACACCCCTCCAGGTCATGCTGTCATTGCCCACGTGAGCATTGAGGTCCCCCAGCAGGACAATGGAATCCCCTGATGGAGCACTATCTAGCACTCGTCCCAGGGACTCCAAAAAGGGTGGGTACTCTGAACTGATATTTGGCCCATAAGCACAAACAACAGTCAAGACTTGTTCACTGACCCGAAGGCGTAGGGAAGCTACCCTCTCGTCCCCCGGGGTAAACCCCAACACACGGGCAGAGAGTCTTGGGGCTAACCAAAAGCCAACCCCAGCTCTCCACCTCTCACCCGGAGCAACTCCAGCAAAGGAGAGTGTCCAACCCCTCTCAAGGACTTGGGTTCCAGAGCCAATGTGTCGAGGTGAGTCCGACAATACCTAGCCGGTACCACTCAACCTCTGCCACAAGCTCCTGCTCCTTCCCCACCAGCGAGGTGACGTTCCATGTCCCAAAAACCAGTTTTCTTGTCCGGGGATCGGACCGCCAAGGCTCCCGCCTCGGTCTGCCACCCGATCCACACTGCACCGGACCCTTCATGTTCCTCCTGCGGGTGGTGGGTCCACAGTTGGATGAGCCCATGTATCCGGTTCGGGCTGGGCCCGGCCGGGCCCCATGGGCGAAAGCTCGGCCACTAGGCGCTCGCTCACGGGCCCCAACCCCAGGTCTGGCTCCAGGGTGGGACCCCGGTAACCCTCCGCGCCGGGTACTCAGACTCTTTGATTGTACATCCATGAAAGATCCTCTGTACTGGCATTATCCCGTTACACAATAACACCAACTGCAATATTATAATCAGTACTCATGCAATACCGGATTTACATTGCATGACTGTGTCTCTTGCAGTATGCTGCATAGTGTTGGAACCCGAGTTTTTTCATTTTTTTAATTCGTGGTTTTTAGAGGTCGAAGGTTACAATACTAGACTGATGTACCTTTGTTATTATTTATCTTCAAATTATTCTCTAAGTGTTGGTGCTGCTGTAAGAAGTGAATTTCCCCACTGTGGGATCAATAAAGTCTATTCTGTTCTATGAAATTATCAACATCGTCGCTATTTGAATTTAAGTTCTCTTTCCCATAAGCAGCAGTGTGTTTCATTTTATGTAACACCTAGTTCCTGTTCAGGAGAATGTGTGTGTGCTTGACTTTGTGGTGACCCGATGACCTCGTCCTCTGTCTTTGTTGTGTGGGCCTGACCAAGGTGTACTGATAATCCGAACTGAGCCAATATTTTACACAACTAATCAGATACTTTCAGACAATGAAATACAAATCTGATTCGTGTGAATGATTTGACATTTTTTGAATGGATCAGTTACATATCTGTTTGAGCACACAGATAACCTGGTCCCTGCCCTAAGCAGCAATGTCAGTTTTTCTTAGTGTTCTGCCTTTTTGTCTATGATATAGTCTGATAAATAATCAGTTTTATTTTACATCCACCAAATTAATTTTAGATTAGATATTACAGAAAACGAGAACGGCTAGCCGACAAATTAAAAATGTGCCCTTGTTAATTACAAGTCAGGAACGCTCGCTGGCTGCTTCCAGGCGCATGACTTGTAGCTGGCGAGCGACGTGTTGGAGACCCTTGCGTCAGGCAGTCTTTGGACCAGAGCTGTGAGGGACATAAACTGCATAGATGGCATCAGCTTAGGATTGGTGCTCATTTTAAATGGCTTCAGCATCAACTTTGGATGATTTCCTTTATTTAAAAACAAGACGTATTTGTTTCTTCTTCTTCGATGGTGCATAGCAGACTACCCCGATGACTGATTTCCGAAGCTATGAATACGTCACGTTGTCTGTTGCTCTGATTGGTTCTAGCGCTGTCCAATTGCGTGCAGAGACCATCATAGATTCTGCCCCAGAACAGAGCTCTGTCTACGGGACTGTAGGATGGCTTTCCAGAATAATAATTTGGGAAACCTTGCATGGCTAAATAGATGCCTCCATTTGATTTAACAGGTCTTGTTTATTTGGAATCTCTTGTTTTCTCATCTAATCACTTGCTTTGATAAAACATTCAATTATGAATGAATGAATGAAATCTTTATTTTTGGACATTTTAAACGTGCAATAATAATAATAAAAAATATTAAGTCATTGTAGACATTAAAAATGCAATCACACTGATAATCACACATAAAAGTTTGTCATATTCTGTTTGAAAAGGTGTAGGAGGAAGCTGATGATTATTAAATCCTTACCCCTCTGACACATAAAACATAATACAGTGACCTAATGTGCAAAAAAATAATAATTATGTGAAACAAGCTGGTTTTCATGTGTTTTATAGAGCCAACAGTCATATTTGTGGTTATATATTCACTTGGTAATCCTTTATGTCGACTTTTCTTGACTGTTTGTTTTATTTCAATGTTTTAACTTTTAGTGTTGAAACATGCAGCCACATTTAATTAAATGTGTTTAACGTGGCGCTTTTATTTTGAAAGTGCCGACCGGATGTTGGGGTTGGTGACGGGGTCTGATGCAGCTGGAGGATGCAGATCTGCAGTGCGGACAAACAGGCTGGAGCTGGACATCCCTGTCTCCGTCTCCGTCCTGACAGACGCCCCGGGTCAGCTTTAGCCGGGTCTCTCCTTAGTCACTCTCCCGGTTCCGGTCCAGCAGAAGGCAGGAAGGACCAGTCCGCATCATCCCCCTCAACATCATCTGCATCATCGGAGAACCGGAGCAGCACCTGCACCAGGACAGCAGCTCGGCTGCAATGAGCCCTCCCGGACCCTGAAACCAGATCCGGTCTTTTGTTTCTTCTTGGATTCGGTTTGTTCCGGACCTGCAGCCGGTCTGCTCTGCTCGGGACGTCTGCGTTTAGCACGGGCCCGGTCCGGTCTGGCTGCTTGTCGGGGGGAAATAAATGGTGATCTAGTCCTGTGGGAGTCTGAGGCCCAGACCCCGGCCCCCCCTCAGAGGAACGGTGGGTTTTCTGGACCAGAACGTTTTGTGCCGAAGTAAAATCCCAGATGAAGATTCCCAAAAGGCGGAAAAGGAGCGGACGGTGCGCCAGGTAGGCCAGATCGGGACCAGCCTTGGGTCGGAGCGTTGTGTGTGTGTGTGTGTGTGTGTGTGTGTGTGTGTGTGTGTGTGTGTGTGTCCCGCAACGGGGGGTGAGGGGTTGGACCCGCATCAGAGGTGTGATCACAAGGGGTCATCCGGGTCATTGGGACCGAGATGTGGGTTGTGTAACTGTAATCATCTATAATTCATAACCTGGGTCAGTCCGGGCTAGATCTATTGATTAGCAAGGATGTGGTGGTGCGCATGCGCACAGAGGACCCATGACTGTGCACTGCAGAGAAGAAAGATTGAATAAGAGTGATGCAGGGGATGGTGGGGGTATAAACCTGGACCGTGCGCGGCCCCATGCGATCCTCGCGTGCACGCGCCGGTACATTTAGCTTTATTTGCTCTAATCCAGTAGTTGTAAACGAAAAACAAAATAGGTTTTCATGAAGTTTTCTGCATTTAACTCATTTTATCTCATCACGTTTGAACGAGTTCATCAGTAAATGTAACATCCTGTCCGGTTTGACCAGTTATTTATTAATAGCTAATTGACGGGTTCAACAACTTAAACATTTTTTCTAAAACAACAAAACTTCATTTATCAATGACATTCAATCAACCATAATTTCAAGCTAAACTTATTTAAGATGAAAGCATTAAAAAATAAATATACTTCGGTGACAGCAAGATCGAGGTGCTGACTGCTGAGGTAGGAGAGCCAGTAGAAGAAGGAATGTGGCCTGGGAGAAAGTGGTGGAGCTGGTAAACATTCAGGGCCGAGGAGAGGTCCCTATCACAAATAAACTCAATACAAACAAACAATGTATTAGACTGGATGTTCATGTTTTCTGAGTGCAGCCTACTCTGTTGGCTGCAGAGCTGTCAATCAGTTTTGTTACCTTGGCAACATGTGTATGTTGGGGGGCAGAGTGTGAGAAGGTGCTGGGGGGTTTCCCGTGTTGTTGTTGCTTTCAGTGAAGATGAGAATAGGTAAATAACAAATAGGTGGTATCTGCTCTGGAGCCACTGTATTATTACCAATCAGATCAGGGGCGGCCATGGCAGAGGAATCAAGTGCACACCCCGCAACCAGAGGGTTGCAGGTTCAAGCTCTGTCTGTCGCAGTCATTGTGTCCTTGGGCAAGACACTTAACCCTTCTTGGTGGTTGGAGGGAGCCTTGGCAGCCTTGCCCCCAGTTAGTGCACCCTAGAACAGCTGTGGCCACCACCACCACCACCAGTGTGTGAATGTGAGTAAATGGATGAATGACTGGTTGTATTGTAAAGCGCCTTTGGGGGTTGTAGAACCCTAGAAAGCCCAATACCAAATACTTTTATTACTTACTCTTTATCAGTGCCCTTCATACTGCAAAGTCCTCCAAAAACACAAGATCATCTAGTGTCAGATTCCTGTTGGTCACAGGTGTCTTTTATGGGCTCTAGCACCAATATGCACCAAAGCTGTTCCTCTACACACGTACTTATTTAGTGAAAATAATTTCTGGATGGGGAACATGGATGACGGAGACCTTCAGTATTGTGCTTCCCTGCTCTATCACTAGATGTTGTTTGTACGCATGGCCCAAGCTGTTTTTATAGTTAGAAACATTTCTATGCACAAGTTCAAGATAGTACACAATGCATTAAATAGTTTTTACAAATGCACAGGTTTGTGCACAAGTACGGTTGATAAATGAAGACCCTCGATTCCAATTTGATGAAGTTTTTCTACATAGTCACTGATCAGTGACCGGCAGTGATGTCCGTGGAATAGTTGACTGGTTGACTAAGGCCTAGTCCGCACGTAGCCTGGTTTTTTAAAAAACGAATATCCGCCCCTCCAAAAACTTGCATCCACACCACCTTGTTTAAAACAAAACTCTGTCCACACGTACCCGGATAAATACGTTGTTAAGGACATGCCAGACCTGTAGGCGGCAGTACTTCCCCCGTTCTTAACCTCGTCCTTCGTCTGTGGTCGTCCGCAAGGAGCAGTAATTCCGCTTGCAAAAACAAACAAGCAAAAAGCGCTTGGACGATTGATAAAGCGAGCGCAGCTCTGAGGGCATCCATGCTGTCGGCTAGTGTAAACACAGGTCGCACACGTGATGTCAGCATTTTTTGTCGCGGAAAGTGACGTTGCGGACCTTAAAACTCCGGTTATGTCTGTCCACACGCAGACACCCAAAACGGAGAAAACGCAGATCTTCACTTTGGCCGGAGTTTTTAAAAAGATCCGTTTTCATGTGAAAAAACTCTGTTTTTGTGTGGATGACAGGCCAAAACGTAGAAAAATACCCACGTTTTGGCAGATCCCCGGCTACGTGTGGACAGGGCCTTAATCTGTTTACTTAGAGTGGGACGTGAAAGTTTGGGCAGCCTTGTTAATCTCCATGGTTTTGCTGGATAAATCATTGGTTGTTACAATAAAAAAGTTAAATATATCCAATAGGAGACGCACACACAGTGATGTTTGAGAAGTGAAACAAAGTTTATAGGATTTACAGAAATAATTGTTTAAACAAAATTAGGCAGGTACATAAATTTGGGCCCCATTGTCATTTTATTGATTCCAAAACCTAGAACTGATTATTGGAACTCTAAAATGGGTTGGTAAGCTCAGTGACCTTTGACCTCCACACACAGGTGAATCCAGTTATGAGAAAGAGGGTGTTTCTCAATGTCAGGGCGCCTGGCCTTGCGAGGCGATGTCTTGCGAGGCCAGGTGCCTTACTCCCGAAAACACTGTCCTTCCTATGTGAGGGATCAGAAAAAGTTCAGACCAAGGACCCCTCATAATGATAACAATAAATGAAAATAGAGTTCCCTCGCCTGGATGTGGGTCACCAGGGCCCCCCTCTGGAACCAGGCTTGGAGGTGGGGCATGCTTGCAAGCACCTGATGGCCAGATTTTCACCCATGGGGCCCAGCTGGGTCCCCCTTCTCATTGTCTCACCTCGACTCATGGCTCTGGCTCTGGAACCAGTTTCCTGGAGAGGGGTTGGTCGCTCTACCAGTGTTCATTTTGACAAGAAATTTTCATTTAGCTTTAGTCTCGTATTAGTTTGGTAAACAAATCTGTATAATGTGCAGTAATATGTGTAAATGACAGGAAATGACATCATACTATCCAAATAAACATTCAAATGTGCAAGGGGGTAAATTAAAGGTAAGACTTGTTTTCAGGTGTAGTTTCCTGGCAATAATGTACCAAGGTGGACTGCCTGAATGTCTTTTCCTCACTTAAACTAGAACACCGAATGCTGATAACAATGGCCGCAGCAGGGCCACAAGAACATTAAACAACCAGATTCGCCTCTCTGCGCAAGCGGACATTATCTCCTTTAAGACATAAACTACCAGCATATGTCGGTTAGACGTCCTGTTAGTGCTAGCTTGTTGAAATAGCGGCCAGATCTGGATTCTGACGATTCCCGTCTAACCCCGCCTGCTCCATTTGATGATTGGTTCTTTTTTGCGTCGTCCCATCTTTTCCGTTTTCTGATTGGATTTTGGTTTCTGTCACTTTTTATTGTCGTCTCTTACTCATCAACAAAAATGTTGATCAATATTCATCATAATTTAGTCTTTATTGGCATGTATTTTTAGGTTTTTGTTTAGTTTTAGTCTGCAAGAATTAATTCATCGTGAAAAAATAAGTTGTGGTTTGGAGGACTGCCTCCTACGATCAGCATCTAAGTGTTTTGTTATTGGACTGCTATGCTTATCATGGATTTTCCATAATGAACCTTGTGTTCAAGCATTAGGATGTCCATATGTGCTCTTGGCACTAGGTCGCAGTTCAGTGATTAACTTTGTTGTTGTCTCTTCTGATCTGCAGCCAGATGGCGAAGAGAGAAGTGGAGCCGTTAACTGACCACTACCTGGTGATCAGTTGGTACCTATAGTGGGGAAGAATGCCGTCATACCTGGCAAGCCCAAACGTGTTTTGAAGGTCTGCTGGGAACATCTGGCAGATTCTCCTGTCAGAATGAGTTTCAATTCCCACCTCCAACAGAACTTTGAATGCATCCCAAGGGAGACAGGGGACATTGAGTCTAAGTGGGCTATGCTCCTTGGCGTTGCCTTCATTGTCAAGGCGGCTGACCAGACCTGTGGCAACCTATGAACACGCTGGTGGATACTGGCGGTTAGAGATGCTGTTAAGCTGAAGAAGGAAACCTATCAGGTCTTTTTGGCCTGTGGGACTTCAGAGGCAACTAATGTGTACTGGCAGTACAAGCCGTATGCTGCTCGGGTGGTTGGTGAGGCCATGGAGAAAGACTTCCAATTGGCTTTGAAGAGATTCTGGTCCACCAACTGGGGTCTAAGGTGGGGACACAATGCAATACCAATACTTTTAAATGGGGACGGTGTGCTGCTTACTTTGACATGGGATGATGTGGATTGGTGGGTGGAGTGCTCCTCAGTCCCACCATTTGGTTAGAATGCCTTCTGGATGCCTCTCTGGTGAGGTTTTCCGTACATGTCCTACCAAAAAGAGGCCTTTAGAAAGACCCAGGACACGCTGGGGGACTAGGGGTGTTTCTCAATGTCAAGGCGCCTGGCCTTGTGAGGCGATGTCTTGCGAGGCCAGGCGCCTTGCTTACGAGGACACTGTCCTTCCTTGGTCAAAGAAAACGGTTAAATGGAACAGACTTGCATCACGTGACCGCGGCTTCCACGGCGGTCACGTGACACAGGAGATAATCTTATATTTCATACCTATTAGTTTCAACATAAATATATAATGAGTATTTTACTTTTTAAATTGTGTATATGCTTATTAAAATTAAAATATAAGCAAGTTACTACCCGCTAGCCACCAAAGCTGCAACTACTAAGCAACTAACCAACCATAGATAACTTCTTTAGATCTAAAAACATTTTAAATTAGTTGACTTACTTTTAAACTTGAAATTTGCCCCCGAAGTAGCAGCCGACTTCTGATCCGCCATCCTTTTGAAAATACCGCGGTGTATTCTGGATAATTTTTGACCAAGGCTAGGCTACAAGACACCTCCCGTGTGTCCTCACTCAGCTAGCTAAACAGCTAACAAACGGAGAACGCACGCCTCGGTAGAACATGAACATTGGAACACATCTTGACGGCTCCTGATGACGTATCTCCTAGGCAACCGGGGCGGGGCCAAGACATCAAGTTGAGGTTCCTTGGCATCGAGAAACACCCTGTGTTTCTTGTCTGGCCCGGGAACACTTCAGGATCCGCCCTGAGGAGCTGGCCCAAGGCTTGGGAGAGGAAAGTCTTGGCCTCTCTGCTTAGGCTGCTGCCCCTGTGACCTGACTCCAGATAAGCAGAGGAAAATGGATGGATAGGAAGATGATGGATGGATGGATGGATGGATGGATGGATGGATTTAAATTCCACATGTCCAACATGACTCTTTGACAGCTTTAAGAGAACAGTAGCCTCACACATTTTTCTAACTTGTTCAAAATTTGCATGACTCACGAACAAGGTCCAGAGACTCGTGAGGGAATCAGGGAAAATTCCAAACATCATTAACAGTCAGTCCAGTGAGACACTGGATGAAGTTGGTCATTCATTTTGGAAGACTGAAAATATATAACCTGTAAGGTGCTTTCAGAAATGTATCTTTAATACAAACAATGTGACTTTAAATAAAAGGTGATGTTTTTGTGTAAAATGACCACTATAACGGGGTTTTAACCAGGCTGAAGTTTGTGGTCAGCAGCCATCACAAAACAAACAGCTGTGTTGTTTTTAATGGCCTGACATTACATAGAAATGCTAACAATAAACTGTTATTGTACACACTGTATTTGCTGTTTGAGGATCAGAACGCGTAACATTAACGTCTGAAGCCCTGTCCTTCCATGTTTGACCTTTTAGTGATGTCGGGGCAGAAGACTGTGGTGGTTAGTTGTCTCTGTCCTCTACTGATGGTTAACTGTGCCCTCTGTTTTGGCTTGTAGGCTGACACAAGAAAAGGAAGGGTTTTGTCCCGCTCAGGATTTGTTGTAAACCATCAGGTTTTCCAGGAGCTCAGAACTATGGTGAGCTCTGAGTGACTTCGTGAACTCAAAACTGGAACGATGCAAAACTAGTCACTGGCAGAACATCCCACCCTCTTCCACCCAGTTATGAATTAGTAGACTTGCAGGTATGGAAGAAAAGACTAAAATGAAACTGAGGTTTGAGAGAACAGGAAGTGTTGGTCAGGATGCTTCACTTGAATCTGCTGCTGAGACACGGTCACAGTCAGGATTCCCTGCTGATGCACCACGTTTCCTTCCTTGATTAACACGTCAGTGCTGATTATTAGGGATGCAACAATACCACTTTTGTCCAAACCGATACGATACCGATACTTGGATCTGAGTACTCGCCGATACCGATTACCGATACAGATACTTCTACCACACAAAAAAATGCAATGAATTGGAGTGCAGGTTTAATTTTCTTCAGTTTTCATTAGGAAAAGACTGTGAGGTAGATAAAAAGTAATAGAAGTGATCACAAAACTAAAATATTAGGTGAACAGAAATGACGAGTTACAGTGAAGTCACTTTCAAGCAACTGAATTGGTATCAGTTACTGGTATCTGTTAACTTTTACCGATACCGATACAGGTATCAGTATCTGTATCGGCACCGATACCGATACCAGTATCGTATCGGTGCATCCCTACTGATTATTACCATCTCAGAACCGCATGCTGCAGTAAAGGTGAAGCTAAATTGTTCTGTTACATACAATTGGATGGTAAAAAAATCAACAGATGAAACTACAAAATGAAACACACATGCATGCTAATTAACTGCAGTATGGATCGCCATCTAGACTGTTTTGTCCGTTCCTTACAACTGTTTTATAACATAGATATTACATAAAATTAATATAATGTAAGAAGAGAGGATAAATGTGTTCTTTTATGTTCTTTAATTACCTGGATATGTATCAGACAACAATAAATCTTGTTTGGGACATCCCAACAACCTATTTTTGTTTGTAAGTTATATGATACACGTTGTTATTAAACTACAACAAACTGATAATTTAAGCTGTCTTCTACAACATCAGTTTCTACTTTAACTAGACCAGGAAAAAATATAATTTTGTGGTTATTAACGTGTTTGATGCTCCTTCGGTGCTTCAAAAAAGGAGCTTTTGTTTAAATGAAAATCGAGACATTCCGATGGCTTTCCCAGCTTCCAACATTTCCTGCTTAACGAGTGAAACTAGAAGTTAGAGCCAAAGTGAAAGTTGGTTGGAGCAGCTAGTCGATGGCCATAAAGATGAAATAAGAACCTTTTTATGATTAATTTTAGAAACTTTTCACAGCGTTTTGTGTTCCTACTTATACAGATCTTTTGATGTTTGCCAGAAATTCTGTGGAATCTCTTGGAATTAATATATTGCAACATGTCATGGGCCTGGCATCATCATGTCATCTTCCTGAAGACCACGTGTTTCTCTTAATTTTACCCATACGTAACTCTACCCAGAATCACTAATGTGTTGGGTGATAGATTTGTGATTATTAACGTTTATTCAAGGGAACTGAGTGGCCCGGCCTCCTGCAGTGACTTATGTCTCAGCAGCACATTGAGTTCTACAGCAGATTTCACTACATCTCCAGTGTTGCAGTAATCCCCAGCTGCTAGTGGCTGTGCATCTGTTATTGATTATGACGATACTGCTGATAGGGTGAGCTGTATCACTGAAGATGCAGAGAAGCCTCCTCCTCCCTACTTTTGATGTCCGACCAGAAACAAAGAGGACACTTTTCTTTGATCTGCAGTCCGCCTGAGCTCTGCATGCACTAAAGACAGCCCGTGGCACTGCATGCACAACAGCATGGTTTGGCGACTGATGTGCATCAGTTTAAACTTAAATCCCATGAATCTAGGATGGCAGATATGCATCTTTAGGTTGGCTGATTGAAAGACCAAAGATCAACTTGATGAAAGGATAAAAATCTGCAAGTTTTATACAGCTTCTTTAAGACTGAGGAACGCCAGAGGTTGTTAATGTGGGACCTATCGTGTCACATCAGGCGGCCTCTGAAGAAAAGATGGAAGATTAAGAGGATATTATCGTATCACAGGACATGACATCATATCACATTACGACATCATATGGCATTACATCACTATCACTATTCATATATCTCATATCATAGCTCATCTCGTATCATTTACAGAGTGGCAAAAAAGTATTTGGCCGCTGGCGTTCAAGTTACCATGTGACCCATCCCTGTGGGGAGCGGTGAGTTGCAGCAGGAACTATTTGGTGGTTTAACACCCCCCCCCAACCCCTCCCCCCCCCAATCCAACCCCGTAAAGCTGAGTGTCAAGCAGGGAGGCATTGGGTCCCATTGTTTTAAGTCTTTGGTACGACCCGACAGACACACTACATCATCATGGATTAACCCCTTAGCTGTCCAGCGTCCCGCCATGGGACAAAACACCATTCTGTTCATTAAACCTGGAAGTTTAAGGGGTTAAAATCCTGCAGCCCTCGAATGGTCCCACTGCTTAAGCCAGAACTGGTTCAAGCCCAACATCTGGACCACTCATGTTTTTAACTGGGACAACTTGCACAATCAGTGGCTGTCAAACACTTTATTGTCCCTCTGTATGTCATGTCATGTTATATATTCATGAATATCTCAGATCTTGACTGCACAATATTATAAAAACAATTATGTGATTGTCTCTCTTAGATTGTTTTAGCATCTTGGCCATGCTCCTCTAAACCAGGTGTGGGCATCGAGGTGCAACGAGAGTGCATTCCGTTAGAGAAATGTATTATTGGCTTGCAGAGCATGGATGCATGACAAAATGGAGCGTGGAATTTATTTTAGTTGAAGTAATTCTATTGCAACAATAATTTGCCCACCTTGATTTGCTTTTGTATATATTGTGCAGCATAATCTGTATGCAGTTCATGAAAGCCAAACGTATCTCACATTTTACTTTAATTCCTGCTTTCTATCATTTTTCGTCTTCGTCTTCGTCTTCGTCTTCCTCCGCTTATCCGGGTCCGGGTCGCGGGGGCAGCATACCAATTAGGGAGCTCCAGGCCGTCCTCTCCCCGGCCTTGTCCACCAGCTCCTCCGGCAGGACCCCAAGGCGTTCCCGGACCAGATTGGAGATGTAACCTCTCCAACGTGTCCTGGGTCGACCCGGGGGCCTTCTGCCGGCAGGACATGCCCGAAACACCTCCCCGGGGAGGCGTCCAGGAGGCATCCTGACCAGATGCCCAAACCACCTCAACTGGCTCCTTTCGATCCGGAGGAGCAGCGGTTCTACTCCGAGTCCCTCCCGAATGTCCGAGCTCCTCACCCTATCTCTAAGGCTGAGCCCGGCCACCCTACGGAGGAAACTCATTTCGGCCGCTTGTATCCGCGATCTCGTTCTTTCGGTCATTACCCAAAGCTCATGACCATAGGTGAGGATTGGGACGTAGATCGACCGGTAAATCGAGAGCCTGGCTTTCTGGCTCAGCTCCCTCTTCCCCACGACAGATCGGCTCAGCGTCCGCATCACTGTAGACGCCGAACCAATCCGCCTGTCGATCTCCCGATCCCTCCTACCCTCACTCGTGAACAAGACCCCGAGATACTTAAACTCCTCCACTTGAGGTAGGACCTCTCCCCCGACCCGGAGGTGGCAAGCCACCCTTTTCCGGTCGAGAACCATGGTCTCAGATTTGGAGGTGCTGATCCTCATCCCAGCCGCTTCACATTCGGCCGCGAACCTACCCAGCAAGAGCTGAAGGTCAGAGCTGGATGAAGCTAGGAGGACCACATCATCCGCAAAAAGCAGAGACGAGATTCTCCTGCCACCAAACTCGACACACTCCACACCACGGCTGCGTCTAGAAATTCTGTCCATAAAAGTGATGAACAGAACCGGTGACAAAGGGCAGCCCTGGCGGAGTCCAACCCTCACTGGGAACAGGTCCGACTTACTACCGGCTATGCGGACCAAACTCACGCTCCTCTGGTAAAGGGACTGAATGGCCCTTAACAGAAAGCCACCCACCCCATACTCCTGGAGCGTCCCCCACAGGGTGCCTCTGGGGACACGGTCATAAGCCTTCTCCAAATCCACAAAGCACATGTGGATTGGTTGGGCAAACTCCCATGCCCCCTCCATCACCCTTGCAAGGGTATAGAGCTGGTCCACAGTTCCACGGCCAGGACGAAAACCACATTGCTCCTCCTCTATCTGAGATTCAACTATCGATCGGACCCTCCTCTCCAGTACCTTGGCGTAGACCTTTCCAGGGAGGCTGAGGAGTGTGATCCCCCTATAGTTGGAACACACCCTCAGGTCACCCTTCTTAAAGATGGGGACCACCACCCCGGTCTGCCACTCCCTAGGAACTGTCCCCGATGACCACGCAATGTTGTAGAGACGTGTCAACCATGACAGCCCTACAACATCCATAGCCTTGAGATACCCAGGACGAACCTCATCCGCCCCCGGGGCTCCGCCGCTGTGTAGTTGTTTGACTACCTCAGCAACTTCTGCCCCCGAGATCGGACAGTCCATCCCCAGGCCTCCCAGCTCTGGTTCCTCCTCGGAATGCGCATTGGTGGGATTGAGGAGCTCCTCAAAGTATTCCTTCCACCGTCCGACTATAGCCTCAGTTGACGTCAGCAGCTCCCCATCCCCACTGTAAACAGTGTGAGCGAGTTGCTGCCTTCCTCTCCTGAGGCGCCGGACAGTTTGCCAGAACCTCTTTGGAGCCGATCGATAGTCTTTCTCCATGGCCTCACCAAACTCCTCCCACGCCCGAGATTTTGCCTCGGCAACTGCCACTGCTGCACCCCGCTTGGCTATCCGGTACCTGTCTGCTGCCTCCGGAGACCCACAGACCAGCCACGCCCTGTAGGCCTCCTTCTTCAGCCTGACGGCTCCCCGAACCTCTGGTGTCCACCAGCGGGTACGGGGGTTGCCACCACGACTGGCACCGGCCACCTTACGACCACAGCTAGCAACAGCCGCCTCGACAATCGCAGAGTGGAACAAGGCCCACTCGGACTCAAAGTCCCCAACTGCTCTCGGGACGTGGTCAAAGCTCTGCCGGAGGTGGGAGTTGAAGACCGTCTTGACAGGTTCTTCTGCCAGGCGTTCCCAGCAGACCCTCACTATGCGTTGGGGTCTGCCAGGTCTACGCGGCATGTTCCCTTGCCATCTGATCCAACTCACCACCAGGTGGTGATCAGTTGACAGCTCCGCCCCTCTCTTCACTCGGGTGTCCAAAACATACGGCCGCAGGTCAGATGATACGACTACAAAATCTATCATCGACCTGTGACCTAGGCTGCCCTGGTACCAAGTGTACCGGTGGGCATCCTTATGTTCGAACATGGTGTTCATTATGGCCAAACTGCGGCTTGCACAGAAGTCCAATAACAAAACACTGCTCGAGTTCAGATTAGGTGGGCCGTTCCTCCCAATCACACCCCTCCAGGTCAAGCTGTCATTGCCCACGTGAGCATTGAAGTCCCCCAGCAGGACAATGGAGTCCCCTGATGGAGCACTATCTAGCACTCGTCCCAGGGACTCCAAAAAGGGTGGGTACTCTGAACTGATATTTGGCCCATAAGCACAAACAACAGTCAGGACCCGTTCCCCGACCCGAAGGCGCAAGGAAGCTACCCTCTTGTCCCCCGGGGTAAACCCCAACACACAGGCAGAGAGTCCCGGGGCTAACAAAAAGCCAACCCCAGCCCTGAGTTGAAGTAATTCTATTGCAACAATAATTTGCCCACCTTGATTTGCTTTTGTATATATTGTGCAGCATAATCTGTATGCAGTTCATGAAAGCCAAACGTATCTCACATTTTACTTTAATTCCTGCTTTCTATCATTTTTACATAATATATTTCATATCATAGCTCTTCTCATCAAATTTCTTATCTCATTTTCATTGTTAATTATATCACTTCCCTTCTCATATATTTTATCTCACTTAATCTCATGTTGCTCATCACATCCAATCACACATTTGTTCTCATAGTTGAAGTCTTATCTCTCATCTCTTCAAAGCTCACATCTCCTCTCATCTCATTTATCGTCTCCTCTCATCTCATTTATCATCTCATTTATCGTCTCATCTCATTTATCATCTCCTCTCATCTCATTTATCATCTCATTTATCGTCTCATCTCATTTATCATATCCTCTCATCTCGTTTATCATCTCCTCTCATCTCGTTTATCATCTCCTCTCATCTCATTTATCATCTCCTCTCATCTCATTTATCATCTCCTCTCATCTAATTTATCATCTCATCTCATTTATCATCTCATCTCATCTCGTTTATCATCTCCTCTCATCTAATTTATCATCTCATCTCATTTATCATCTCCTCTCATCTTGTTTATCATCTCCTCTCATCTCATTTATCATCTCCTCTCATCTCATTTATCATCGCTTCTCCTTTCATTTATCATCGCTTCTCCTCTCATCTCATTTATCATCTCCTCTCATCTCATTTATCATCTCCTCTCATCTCATTTATCATCGCTTCTCCTCTCATCTCATTTCTCATCTCATCTCATTTATCATCTCCTCTCATCTCATTTATCATCTCATCTCATTTATCATCGCTTCTCCTCTCATCTCATTTCTCATTTCTCATCTCCTCTCATCTCTTTCTCATCTCCTCTCATCTCATTTATCATCTCATCTCATCTCATTCATCATCTCCTCTCATCTCATTTATCATCTCCTCTCATCTCATTTATCATCTCCTCTCATCTCATTTATCATCTCATCTCATCTCATGTATCATCGCTTCTCCTCTCATCTCATTTATCATCTCCTCTCATCTCATTTATCATCTCCTCTCATCTCATTTATCATCTCATCTCATTTATCATCTCCTCTCATCTCATTTATCATCTCAGCTCCTCTCATCTCATCTCGTTTATCATCTCCTCTCATCTCATTTCTCATCGCTTCTCCTCTCATCTCATTTCTCATCTCTTCTCATCTCATTTCTCATCTCCTCTCATCTCATTTATCATCTCATCTCATCTCATGTATCATCTCCTCTCATCTCATTTATCATCTCCCCTCATCTCATCTCATCTAATTTATCATTGCATCTTTTTTCATCTCATTTCTCATCTCCTCTTCTCATTTCTCATCTCCTCTCATCTCTTCTCATCGCCTCTCCTCTAATCACATTTCTCATCTCATCTCATCTCATTTATCATCTCATCTCATAACAGTCTCAGAAAATCTCTGTTATGTTTGGGATCAACCAAAATTTCTTTGAACTTTAAAAGAGCTTTCATACCTTTTAACACATTTCCTCAATATTTTTTAATTGCCCCCTAAATGCCTTCTTACATGCACAACAAGTACACATATGAAATCAACTTTTTATATGTTATGGTTTTTAATATGAATGAAGTTTTCGAGTTGCTGTCTGTTCCTGTCATTGTTAGCAGTAATGCATGCGTTAGTGTTCCTTTAAGGTGTCCTTTGTCGGCAAAACATAGTCTCATTCTTGCTGAGAACTCTACTTTCAGAACAATACCCGCTACCTGTGCTAGCGGCCTAGCCTAGTTTAGCCTAAGCATTGGAAACATAGGTAAACCTCTGGGCTGGCTTTGTTCACATGTAGGGTGATGTACACATTTGGATATATTTATAGATAGATAGATGGATAGATAGATGGATAGATAGATGGATAGATAGATAGATAGATAGATGATAGATAGATAGATAGATAGATAGATAGATAGATAGATAGATAGATAGATAGATAGATAGATAGATAGATAGATAGATTTACACACACTGGCCACTTTATTGGGTACACCATGCTAGGACACCCTTCTGGCTTCAGAATGCCTTAATGCTTTGTGGCATAGATTCAGCAAGGTACTGGAAACATTCCTGAAAGATTTTGGTCCATATTAACAAGACAGCATCACACAGGTTGTCAGCTACACATCCATGATCTCCGGTTCCACCACATCCCAAAGGATTTCTATTGGACTGAGATCTGTTGACGGTGGAGGCTGTTTGGGTACAGTGAGCCTGTGTGAATTTTTGCCTCAGTTTCCTGTTCTTAGCTGACAGGAGTGGCACTTGGTGTGGTTTCCTGCTGCTGGAGTCCATGTGCCTCAAGTTTCGACGTGTTGTGTGTTCAGAGATGCTCTTCTGCATACCATAACGTGTGGTTATTTGAGTTACTGTCGCTCTAACCAGTCTGGTCATTATCCTCTGACCTCTGGCATCAACAAAGAATTTTTGCCCACAGAACTGCCGCTCACTGGCTATTTTCCCTTTTCAGACCCTTCTCTGTAAACCCTTGAGATTGTGTATGACTATCCCAGAAGTTCAACAGTTTCTGAAATACTCAGACCAGCCCGTCTGGTACCAACAACTACGCAACGTTCGAAGTCACTTGAATCACCTTTCTTCCTCATTCTGAAGCTCGGTTTGAACTGCAGCAGGTTGTCTTGACCACCATGTGATTGGCTGGTTGTTAATTTGCGTTAACGAGCAGTTGGACAGTTGTGCCCAATAAAGTGGCCAGTGAGAATATGAGTATATATATATATATATATATATATCTATATATATATATATCTATCTATATATATATATATATATATATATATAGATATATATATATATATAGATATAGATATCGATATAGATATATATATATATTAGTGCTCAGCATAAACAAGTACACCCCACTACATCAGTCACAAAACCTTTAGTTTCCTGTCAGAATCAACATTTTCTATTTAGAACGGAGTTGTGAACGTTTCTCATCCCTTCAGCTGTTGGGCTGCTTATTGAACAGTTTCATTTCTAG
>NC_091747.1:71545500-71605500 GCF_043380555.1 Nothobranchius furzeri | reverse complement strand
ACTCATGTCAGAGTTATTTATTCTAATCAGAGAGACTCATCCTTAACACACGTGACTAAATACAATAATTCTGCCTATTACAGCCTTTATAATGGAATAGTAGGAGTTTTAGAAGTGTATCTTGGGTAGGATCATTCAATGCTAACTATTTGTTTTTGTCTGCATTGATGTGTTTGATCATTTCCGCTCTTTTTTTCTTCTGTAGGTAAAAACCACGTCTGTAAGTTTATTGGATGTGGCAGAAATGACAAATTTAACTACGTAGTCATGCAGCTTCAGGTGAGTGTGGGCTCCAATGACAAGCCGGTTTATTGTGATCAAAAGGCAGATTATGTATTCAATACTTTTGTTTCTGAGTTTCACAAGTGGCAAAGACTTAATTATATTCATTTCCTCACTTCTGTGGAGTGGAGGTGAGAATTAGGTACCTGGATAATTTAGACTGATATGCAGGTGAAACTGGAAAAATGAGAAAATGGTGCAAAAGGACATTTATGTCAGTAATCCATCTTAGACTGAGAGACCATCTAAAGGTTTGGGAACCCTTTGCAGGTGTTCTGGGGTTCATTAGCTGATTAGAGTGTGACACTCTGGAGTTTAGGATATCGAACCTTTACACGATAATCTGATTGTTTGAGGTTTTAAATGTGGGGATTTCTTCAGCTGTGAGTCATAATCATCACTGTTGTAACAAATAAGGGCTGAAATGTCTGGTTTTGCATGAGTCTGTCACTTATATTATGTTTTTGTTTATAGGGCTGCATGGTGGCGCAGTGGTTAGCACTGCTGCCTCGCAGCACGAAGGTTGCAGGTTTGAAACTCGGCTGCGGCCTTTCTACGTGGAGTTGCGAGTTCTTCCCATGCATGCGTGGGTTTCCTCCGGTTTCCCCCACAGATCACAACATGCCCTATAGGTTATAAATTGTAAGTCGCTTTGGATAAAAGCGTCTGCCAAATAAATAAACATAAACATATTAGTTTCACCTTTTACGGTGAATCAGTGACAAATGAACTTCTGCTACAGATTCTTATTTTTCTGTTCCACCTGTAAACCAGAATGGTGTAAGACGGTTAAATTAAGGGTTTATATGTAAAAATACAGGTGAGTGAACTAAGCAGAGGTATCAGACATGTACATTTTAAATTGATTATCAAAATACTTCTGAAAACATTTCTCCTCAGCCAGTCATAGCAAGTTATAAAGAGCCTGTTGAGTCAGCTCTGAGTCACCGTTCTGATTGATATTACATCCACCCAAATCTGCCGTGTCCCACGTTAGCGGCGGACCTTTTAAAAAAATAAAAATAAACGGATCGGACCTAGCCTGGCAAGCTAGACTAAATAAATAAATGTATTATTTAGTCTGGCCACGCTCCACTGACGGCTCTCGGTTGCGGGGCGGGCTCTACCGTTGTCTTTCAAATGGTCTCCGCATTCCACTGGACAATGAATGTGACATACTCTTGTTTCACTCTAGCCCTTTCCAGACAGACATAATGGAACATTTAAGGACAATTCAATCCGGTTTTTAACCAGAACCGTGTTTTCAGACACACCACTTTTGTACCGGAACTTGTCCTTTCGGCTGCGTTCACACAGCAGGGAAAAGTTCCAGAAGTCTGACGGCGGCCGGGGTGGGGTGGGGGGGTGGGGGATCGGACTTATGTTAAGAAGACGAAGAAGAAGAAAATATCATTTCTATAGTGCCTCTCAAGATAAAAATCACGAGGCGCTTAAGCATAATTCTGCGCACACGAAGACGCATAAGAGACCTGGATGATGAAGCTCAATGGTTAAAGGAATCACTGAAGCGGTGTGAAGCGCTCCGTCGCGCGTCTAGACGGTACCGTAGGAGGCGAGCTGCCGTGGTTTGCCGCATGCTACAGCAGCGGGCTATCTGGGTGCGCACAGCGTCCCCCGGTCCCCTCCTCCCCCCCTCCCCCTTGTCCGGAACTCTACCTCACCAGTCTGAAGCAGCCACCCTGTCCGTAACAAATCCGGACCTGTTACTAGGGGCTTCGTTCGGATAAATTCCGGAACACGTTATCCGGATGTTTGTATTCAGACACAAAGGTCTTACGGACAGAGTCCGGAACATTTCCGTTTTTCATGGCCTGTCTGAAGGGGGCTTCTGTTGCATCATCCCACCCACCAGGCATATAGAGTGCCCTGATTGGCCCACAAAGCGGATAAAGCTCTGTGATTTGTTCACTAAGCAGATAGAGCACTATGATTGGCCCACCATTATGGACCAATCACAGCTCTTTATGTGTTTGAAACCCCTCTAGAGAGCTGTGATTGGCTAGCCAGAGTCCTGGTAGGAGCTGCAGAGGTTCCAATGGAGCATGCCTAGACCATTCTTTGCAAAGCAAGAATTTGGTCTAGTTCACTAGGCTAGATCGGACCAGCTCACCTCAGTAAGTGTTCGTACTGCTGCCATGGTAATGGAAGTACCAGTGTGACAATAATACTCGCTATATATTCAACATGTAACAGTATCAACATGTTTGTTTAGAAAAGCTAATTTCTATAAAAAGTAAGCAGGGTTTCCTCCAGAAAACTTGCTAAGCCCGGTGGTAGAGAAGCCCACAGGCAGCCCTCTGTGTTTTTATAGAAATAAAGTCTGGAAGTTTCAAATGATTGTTGTTGGTATGTGGCGGTAAAGGTGGTTAATTATACAGTGCTCAGCATAAATGAGTACACCCCACTACATTAGTCAGAAAACCTTTAGTTTGCTGTAAGAATCAACATTTCCTATGAAATACCAAACTACAACATACTTCCACAAATGTGGGCCATTTGATGTGCAAACAGCATTTGCTAATTTGTCCGCAATAAAGTGATTTTCCCACCAAATCCATTCAAGCTCATGTTGCAAAAATGAGTACATCCCGTAGCCTTAAAAGCCACTCTTAAGATGACAGATTTTGATTTATAGGGCGCTACTTAACAACGAAAAGCCCTTCCCATTTCATGCTGTCAGCAATGGCTGCACATGCAAGATAAATGTCACAAAACCAGAGAAAGGAAATAATTTCTTTACACAAAAAGGTAAGGCCTACAAGAAGATCAGGAAACTCTAGACTCTAGAGTGATAAGACAAAGATCACTGTTTTTGGAACTAATTGTTTCTCAACTGTACGGCATCGTAAAGGTGAGGATTTCAAAGAGAAATGCATGGTGTCTACAATGAAGCATGGTGGTGGCGGTGTCCTTATGTGGGCTGCATGAGTGCTGCTGGAGTTGGGGAGCTGCATTTCATTGATGGTATCATGAACTCAACAATGTACTGCTCTATACTGAAGGAGAAGATGCTGCCATCACTCCGTGCACGTGGTCGTCGTGCACTTTTCCAACACAACAGTGATCCAAAACACACATCTAAAGATACTGCTGCATTTCTGAAGGAGAACAGGGTGAAGGTGATTGAACGGCCAAGCAAGTCTCCTGATCTGACCCAATCCAACACCTGTGGGGAATTCTGAAGCAGCAAGTTGAGCGTCACTCTCCATCCAGCATCCAGGCTCTTAAACAGGTTATTGTTGAAGAATGGAGAAAGATAGATGTAGCAACATGTCGCCTACTTGTTCATTCCATGTCTAGAAGACTTGGTGCTGTCCTTGAAAATCACGGTGGTCATACAAACACTAGATGTAGTAGTTTTTGTTGTGGGGTGTGTTCGTTTTTGCTTCAACCAGTTTTAGTAAAACTGAAGATTTAGTGATCTAAGTTATATTATTAACCTTAATTTCATGTTATGGAGATGAACAAGTGTTCATTAAACCCAGCCTTGTGAAAGTTCTGGATATAATTTTGTACATTGAGCTTCTGATTACATTTGTACTTTTTAAAGAGGGTGTACTCATTTATGCTGAGCGCTGTATATACTTTTGTAGATTGACAAACATGACTTGTCTATCTTTTAGTAGAGTTACAGTACCTGTCAGATTACTAGGTAATAGTTACCTGGATAATTGAGACTGATTTACAGATATATGATATATTCTGACAATGACAATTGTCTGAATACCATCCATCCATTTTCATCCGCTTATCCGGAGTCGGGTTGCAGGGGCAGTAGCCTAAGGCGAGACGCCCAGACTTCCTTCTCCCCAGCCATTTGGGCCAGCTCCTCCGGAGGAATCCCAAGGCGTTCCCTGGCCAGGTGAGAGACATAGTCCCTCCAGCGTGTCCTGGGTCTACCTTTAGGTCTCCTCCCGGTTGGACGTGCCCGGAAAACCTCACCAGGGAGGCGTCCAGGAGGCATCCTGACCAGATGCCCGAACCACCTCAACTGGCTCCTCTCGATGTGGAGGAGCAGCGGGTCTACTCCGAGCCCCTCCCGAATGACCGAGCTTCTCACCCTATCTCTAAGCCACTCTTTGGAGAAAACTCATTTCGGCCGCTTGTATCCGCGATCTCATTCTTTCGGTCACTACCCAAAGCTCATGACCACAGGTGAGGATAGGAACGTAGATCGACCGGTAAATCGAGAGCTTCGCCTTCTGACTCAGCTCTCTCTTCACCACGACAGACCGGTACAACGCCCGCATCACTGCAGATGCAGCACCAATACGCCTATCGATCTCACGCTCCAGTTTTCCCTCACTCATGAACAAGACCCCGAGAAACTTAAACTCCTCCACTAGGGGCAGGACCTCATCCCTGACCCAGAGAAGGCATTCTACCCTTTTCCGAATCCCTTGTTTGAAAACTACATAAAAAACTCAGAGTGACTAATTATAATCAGAAATGATCATTAAAAGTGTTTTTTCAGTGAACCACACCTTTAACCCTCCCACTGTCTTAATGGGTGTGACCCCGCGAGGAACGTTGACCATTGAGCAGGGTTGATGGTTTATCCTTTGAGGTCCACGTGGCAGGGGTGAGGAGTGAGCACCATGGACCTCAAGGGATAAACCATCAACCCTGCTCAATGGTCAACGTTCCTCGCGGGGTCACACCCATTAGGACAGTGGGAGGGTTAAACTAAGATGGTCTCATGCTGATAAATGATGGTACTCCTGGTCAAATCATGAAAATAACTTTTTGCACCATCTAATGCAGAGTCACACAGTCTGTTACCAATGCAATCACATTACTTTTAGCTCCAAAGCTGGAAAACTGAGTTGCTTTCGTCTTTGCTTCGGTTCACTGGCTGTAGCGGCCATCTTGATTTGAGTGGACTATAATGAGTTTTGTATATATTTGCTTGTGTCTGACTGTGTTTGTTTCTTTGTTTGCAAATGCATTAAAGGTCTTTAGAACAATGTTTTCTTTAGGACTGGAAGCTGTTCTTTAAGCCTCTATATGAGCCTTGATTGAGGCTCAAAATAGCTGAGGAGCCCTGATATAAGGCCAGATGGTCGGCATTTAAAGAGTGGCACTTTAAATCTTCATTTTTCATTCAACTCTCGGTGCTGTCCAGGGTCGTAACTTGGCTGACCTGCGGAGGAGTCAGCCCAGAGGAACCTTCACCATGAGCACCACCTTGAGACTTGGCAAGCAGATCTTGGAGTCCATAGAAGCCATCCACTCAGTGGGTTTCCTGCACCGGGACATAAAACCGGTACGATGCAAAAATATTTCTCTCCAGCACGCTGAATAACCTCTGTGTATGAAATGTGCTATATAAATAAAGCTGCACACACACATAAGGGAGCAGAGACATATAAATATGAAGATGTGCGGTTTTGATTTCAACAAATATTTAATTTCCTGTCGCAGAGTTATAAAGCAATCTAGCAAAACCCTAAAGTGATTGTCTCTTTGTGCAAGGATCTGAATGCTTTGTTTGATTTCTGCAGTCAAACTTTGCAATGGGCCGACTTCCCTCCACCTACAGAAAGTGCTACATGCTGGACTTCGGTCTGGCCCGGCAGTACACCAACACCAACGGGGAGGTCCGACCGGTAAGAGCCTGGCTCTGTTGTGCGTCAGCTGTCCAGCTCCAAACTGCTTCTCATCAGTGTTAGCACTCTGGGGTGTGTTCCTCTGAGCCAGGCTGAACTCTGATGCGTCCTGAAACACAAACATCAGTCCAAAACCATATTTTGTAGGTTTTAGCTGAGATTCTTATAATAATAATAATAATAATAATAATAATCGAACTTACGTAGCGCTTGTTTAGGACACTCAAAGACGCTTGCAAGCACTCTCTCACATTCACACACTGCTAGTGATGGTGAGCTACTTTGTAGCCACAGCCACCCTGGGGCGGTCTGACAGACGCGAGGCTGCCATTTGGCGCCGTCGGCCCCTCTGACCACCACTAACACAGGCAAGCCGGGTGAAGTGTCTCGCCCAAGGACACAACAGCAGGATACCCCCGGTGTGAGCTGGAATCGAGCCCATGACCCTCCGATCACGAGGCAACCCGCTCTGCCTCCTAAGCTACTGCTACTGCTTCCCCACAATAATTATTGATGTTTGATTATTTTGTAGAAATATAAACCGTTACAGGTCACTAAAATGTATGAATTATTAGCCTGGCCCACCAGACTCCTCCTCTGTTTCATTCTGCACAGATAAAGGCTCTGAGAACTCTCCTATTCCGATAACCCCACCCCCTGAGAATTCTAACCGAGCCAATCAGCGCTGAGTAGCGTACGTCATACACCACAATGCCGAGCTTGTCATAAACATGGCGACTGAAGCGGAGTTCACTGCGGCTCTTTCCTCTGTTCTAAACGACCTGGACGCGTCTTTAAAACCGCAACAGAAGCGCTAAAAGCCTTTCTGCTAAAGAAAGATGTTTGCGCCGTCGCCAGACGCCATTTTTGACTACAGCTAAAAAACTACAGCGTCGCGCAGTACAGTCGGCATTTCCGTCTTTTTTCTGATTGGTTATTTTTGAGCTGGCTAGCCCCGTCCCTCATGTGCCTCTCTGCCTGTGAGTAACCAGACTCTCTCTCTCTGTGCAGAATTAAACAGGATGAGTCTGGCAGGCCAGGCTAATAAATGAGTGCTTGTTTACAAACGGGAAGGCAGTTTGCCAACATGGGAGCAGTTTTTAGATGATTAACACCTGATCATTTGTTCATTTGTATCAGAAAGCTTTTAGAAAAAGCATAAAACTGCTCACATTTCACCCTCAGATCAGAAGAACTCGATCCAGCCAATACCACCACCGCTGTCTCTGTGGCAGGGAGGGAGGTCCTGATTGTTGTGTTGCAGGCTTTAGAAGTATTCTGCTCAGAGGCACTAAAGTGCGGATGAGACTGGAGGAGGTGGAGCTGAAACTGCGCCCCGTTGCTGCAGCAGCAGAAGGGAGAGGTTGCTTCATCTACATTAAGATGAAGAAGAGGAGGGGGATCTACCTCATTAGTTGTCCTCATTTGTGCCGAACAGTTCAAAATTAACATTTTATTCCCAGACGCTTAAAAGCCAGGTGAGGCAGATCGACACCAAAAACAAATTTAGTGACAAATGAGAATAAATTGGCATCATCAGGTCTGTAAAGGAAAGAAATCAACACTTATCATCAGGAAGCTCCTCTCTGTGATCAGATCTGGAAACGTGAAGAAGATTGTTTCCAAAAATGAGAAAAAAAGGAAATAAAACATTTGGCTCTAAATAAAAACCAACACATTTAGAGTCACTAGTTTTAACTTAGCATGGATCATTTGTGTTTTCTTTACCCAGAAGAAGCGGACTGTGTCTGCGGAGTGGGCGTGTTTGCTGCACTGCAGCACGTCGTCCCATTAGACCTGCGGGTCCGGTGGATTCCTGTGTGACCTGATCAGTAACAGACGTAAACGCTCTTTTTCTCAATCTGATGCAACAGGAAGGGAAAACCTGAGGAGACCAACAGATTAGACGTGATGATCCAGATGTTGGTGCTGGACGGGAAGAGACGGATCCAGTCGGATCCGACCAGGCTCTGCTCTGAACCTGAGCTGTTTTGTAGATCTTTTAGTACGTGTGCTGCTTCCATTTTCAAAAGTTTCTCTTTGTCATTTTCCACAAACTCATCCTCCTCTCCCTCTTCTTCTCACCCCATCCTCCTCTGCAGCGTTGCTGCTTCTGTCGCAGCAGTGAGTTGAATATTTGATGCTTTAACTTGCGTCACCGAGCGAGAGTCCCAGCACGCTTTTGTGCCGCCCTTCACGTATTTCCCCGCTCTTCTTATTCTGCAGCGGCGTCAGCTTCAGTCCAATCATCTGCAGGGCTTCTCTCGCTCAGTTCGTGTCTTCCACCCTTTCCCCCTCCCTTCGTCTCATTCCTCCTCTTCCTGTCCGTTCTTTGTGCCGTCTCATCCCTCCATCATCTCACTGAAGGAGACAGAATCTCTGATCAAAGCAGCACTTTTCTCAGCTTCAGCAGGAATGTCTGCTGACACCCATCTTCTGACTGTTGCACCAACAGGGAGGCGTTCTCCTCCTCCATCATCTAAAGGGCAACAAATGCCTCAATCCAGTCTGAATCTGATTTAGTTCAGATAACATCTGGTCGTCACTATTAGACACGCTTGTGGCCCAATGCTGCTAAAGCCAAACAAACAAAACTTATAAAAATATAAATAAATGAATAAACATGTTCTGTTCTGAAACTGCCAGCAGCCCTGCATCGTTGGCTCCACCCACATCTGCCCCTCTCAAATATCCTCATTAATAGAAAATATGAATTTTATTTTGGTTTATTTTTTTATTTGTTACTATCTACCCTCAGAAAATTAAGCAGCATTAATAATAATAATAATAAATATAATAAATAATAATAATAATAATAATAATAATAAACATTATTATTATTAATAAATAATAATAATAATAAATATGAATAATAATAAAAATAATAATAATAAACATTATTATTATTAATAATAAATAATAATAATTAATAATAATGATAAATATTATGATGATTAATACTAATACATATTAATAATAATAATAATAATAATAATAATAATAGTAATAATAATAAATATTATTATTAATAATACATTACAGGATTATTTATGTACATAAAAAGCTGTTTTGGACCTGAAACTGACCCCGCCCAGTGCTGACTTCATGAGTGAGTATAAAGTTAAGGGTTGTCTACAGCAGCTGTGTCATATGTGTACTATTGATGGTTAAGTTCAGTTAGAATGGATCACCAACCATCGTTAATGTTACTTTTGTAATCTGTTGGTTTTCTGTGACATTTCTGTTGCTTTTACTTTCCTTTCATTTTGGTCATTTTATGTTTCAGTCTTGTTTTTGTTTTTCTTACAGTTCCTTTGGACTTATGATTTTGACGTGCATGCCTCCTGTTTCGTCCATGAATCCTGTGGGATGTGAGTGGTTTGTTTAGCTACAGATGGGTCCCGGTCCCGGTCACATCACCAGCTGACCTCTAACACTAAACCCACACTCCAAAGAAACTAACTAGAACAAGAACAACCAGACAAGCAAAATGCTGAGTTAGAAATACTCTTAAATCTTACAGTGAACCAAACCGTGGTCGTTGAACATCAACATTAAACGGCAGTTTTGTTGGGTATGGAACCAGCAGAGTGCTTTACACAAACTTCCCAGCAAGAGATTTTCAGTAGAAAATTCCCTCTGGAGAACGGAGATGGGCTGCTCTATCTGGAGTCCACTGAAGGTGGAGATGAGCACCAACTCTTGCACCCTCAGCAAGTGATGCTCTGGAGGATTTACTGCCCCAGAGCATTTATTTAGATTCCATCTTTTACTATTTATTTGACTTGTATTTAACCATTTGAGTAGTTTGAGAACCCATTCTCATTTACAACTATGATCTGGCCAAGACGCAGCAGCAAGAGCATAAATTATGAAAACAAACATGTTAGAACAGGATAAAAACGCTCCTAAAACACTAAAACTCATAATCTGAGTACAGTGATCCCTCGCTACTTCGCGGTTCGTTTATCGCGGATTCACGACTTCGCGGATTTTTTCTTTGGAGCCTTATTCAAGGGAAATTCGCAGATTTGCGGTATTTTTCACCGATTCGCGGTATTTTTCTATGCGAAATATCATGAAATTCCTTTTTTTTTTTCATCAATTTCATCATAAAATGCACTTTTTGGAATAAAACTATAAAAAAACCAAGTAAAAATTCTTTTTTTCTTGAGTTTTACCCACAAAAAGAGAATGTGCTGTACTGTAAATATGGTGTCCCTTCTTCGCGGATTTTCACCTATCGCGACCAGGTCTGGAACGCATCTGCCGCGATAAACGAGGGATCACTGTAATCGATCGGAAGGCAGTCAGAAGCTGGCACACTGTATTGAGTTGTTGAGGGTGGATAATGTGATAGGAGGTGGTTTTAATGGATTTTGTCATTTGGAGCAGCAAACTCAAATGAGAAACATCCAAAATAGGTGTAGCCTTTGGGAAAAGTTACTGGAGCTTAAATTATGAGATTGTTGAAAAGTGAGGGAACGTGTGACGAACCTTTGCTAAGAACTGTTTTATACATGAACTGATTGGAGTGATGGTCAATTGAGCACAAAGTACAGATGACAGTGATAGATGTTGATACTTTGCAGAATGAATAAATGTTGATCTGCTGTGGTCCTGAAACTAATCCTTAACTGGATGTTTGTAATGTTTGTATTAATGTGCATATCCACGGTAAGTGAGCTGTCTACCTACTGTAGATACCCAAATACTTGTAGGAGCTGACAAGTTGTAAGGTTGTACCATCCAGAAAGAAGATAAAATCATACCATCGTCCCACTAACCCCCGCTGGCCACTGGGAGGATAGGTGGATTGAAGGAATGATTGAAAATCAAGGGTTTGGTTTCGCTTGTGTTTACTGGAAACCCTCTGTTCTCACCATACGAGCTAAAGCCTGATTTAATAAGTATAGATTAGGCTTTAAGTCTTCTGAACCATGCCAGGGATGCATTGATGAATGTTGTGTTTTCTCACACGTATGGCAATAAACTTTTCTGATTCTGATTGGTAGGTCCTACACGAGGCCGCTTGTTATGGTCTACAGAATCAAAGGCTGTAGCCAAGTCAACAAACACAGCCACACAATATTCCTTATTGCTGAGGGTATCTGTTACGGCCGCCGCCGTTTTGGAGCCCCAGTGGTGTGCAGCGCTCCCTGTTTTCTGTTCAGCAGTGCAGCACCTTGGACAGCTGCCCTTGGGAAACAACTTTCATTCAGAACCATGGACAGCGCCAGGGCAGCAGTCAGTCACAGCCAGCAGGCCGTGGCCCTTCAAAAGCAGCCAGCTGGAGCTCATCGGGGAGAGAAGTTGTTTGCGGGTTGCAGCAGCAACTGGTGTTCTCTTCCCTTGTGGTTTTTTGGCTCCGTCTAAACCTTTTGCAGTTTTGCTTCTAGAGAGAGTAGGTAGGATTTTGGTGTTCGGGACAAGTTGAGTTAGTTGGTCATTTTGGTTTGGTTAGTCTTTTAGACAAACCTTGGTTAATTACTCAGTGGGGGTTTTGCCCTTTCTTGATTTCCAGTCCCCTTTTAACAAGGGAGAGTAATTTTAGGATTTATGGTGTTTGGAAAACTTCAGTTAACTTGGTTTGGTTTTTACCTTGGTTAATTTCTAGGTGAGGGTTTTGCCCCTCCCTTTGGATTTTCCAGCCCCTTTTAATAAACCTTTGAAGACAAGGACACTTTGAGTTGGTTTTGCTTTGTCAAGCCGTTTTCCCCCCTTTAGGGTGACCTTACGTTTGACTTGTCCATTTTATGCCCCCCCCCCCCCCCCCCCCCCCTCATCTTCCTAGCTGAGCCCATTGTAGGGGTGTAACAGTATCACTCAACACTTTAGTGTTGTAGAGGTACACCCATGACCAGTTCTGGTTGGCTGAATTAATGCAGCAATACGGCATGGCATGGAGTCAATCAGTCTGTGGCGCTGCTCTGGCGCTTGGGGCAGGACCTCATCTCTGGCCTGGAGAAGGCATTCCACCCCTTTCTGACTGATCAGTGATGTCATTTCACATTTTGCATAAAGACTCAACAGCTGAGAAGACAGAGGCAGCATGTTTTGCCCTCCCAGAAAAGTCCTGGAATGTACTGAAATCAGGCCTTCAGTGATGATTAGGTTTAGTATTAGACTACTGGATGGCCCCCACACATTTTATAACACCACTACGTAATCTTCGTGAAACGCGCTACAGACGACCACTTATTAACAAGAGAAGACTTCCAGGTGCTGCCTCAGCTTTGCACTTAACGCTGTAGCTTCGTAAAAGAGGCTGGAGTTATGGGCCAGTTTTATTGACCTTCCGAGATTTATTGGCTTATTAGGAGGAACAACCACCAGCTTCCTCTGTTCCTCTGACCCGGGATGTAAACGTGTACGGTGCTGTTGCGCATTGGTAGTGTTGCTGTTGTATTTTACTTTAGTTTGACATAACTTTTGCTTTGAAGTGATAAGTGTCTGTAGTGAAACTTTTCAGTTTAAATGATTTATTTCTCATTTTTGAAAGTCCCTTTAGATAGTAAATAATAACCATCGTCCCTGGTTGGAGAGTGATAATGTCCTTTTTGAATGAGGAGCTAATGGTTACACCAGCGTGTTTTCCAATTCGCTTCAATCTGCTGTGAAAGTTCAGTTTAAGCATCAACAAACTTTTATCCTGGCGATGCTTGGACAGGCCATTAGCCTATGCTAATATGCTAATTATTTATAATGGACAGAAAAATACTTCAAAACGAATTTGGAGCGATTCAAGTCTAAACACATATAATGATGTTTGGAATGTTAGCGTTTTTATTTGAAACTAGTTATTGAGTCATTTAGTTTGTGATTGGTTGTAGTTCACTTTTCTTCTGCAAAGAACAGGAAATAAGCTACGTGGCAGATGTACTTTAACAGCAGTAGAGAAATCCTGTCTGCTGTCAGGTGAACTCTGGTTTTGTATCCATACAAGACCAGCAGCAAACTCTAGTTTGACTTGTTTCATTGCTTTAGCTCTTATGTCGTAAAGGAGCCAGAGAATGAGTGGTGGTTCTGGTCCTGAGGCTGAGCTGAAGTCTAACTGGACTTTGTTCTGTGTTCAGCCGAGGACCGTTGCAGGTTTCAGAGGGACGGTCCGCTATGCTTCAGTTAACGCCCACAAAAACAAGGTCAGTGTCTTTTTTTACCTTCTTACACACACACACACACACACACACACACACGCACACACACACACACTTGTCTAGCATTCATTGTGAGGACCGTAGTTGATTTCCATTCATATTTGTGACTGGATTGTATGTAACCATAATCCTAACTCTAACCAGTCTGTTCCTAACACTAACCTTAACTAGAACGTAATTTACACCATACCTCTAGAATAAGTAGAGCTCTGTAACATTGTCCCAAAGTGAGGACCAGCAAAAGTCCCTTCTTTGGTACTAATGTCCCTACTTTGGTACTAATGTCCCTACTTTGGTAATAATGTCCCTACTTTGGTAATAATGTCCCTACTTTGGTACTAATCTCCCTACTTTGGTACTAATGTCCCTACTTTGGTAATAATGTCCCTACTTTGGTACTAATGTTCCTACTTTGGTAATAATGTCCCTACTTTGGTACTAATGTCCCTACTTTGGTAATAATGTCCCTACTTTGGTACTAATGTCCCTACTTTGGTAATAATGTCCCTACTTTGGTAATAATGTCCCTACTTTGGTAATAATGTCCCTACTTTGGTACTAATGTCCCTACTTTGGTAATAATGTCCCTACTTTGGTAATAATGTCCCTACTTTGGTACTAATGTTCCTACTTTGGTAATAATGTCCCTACTTTGGTACTAATGTCCCTACTTTGGTAATAATGTCCCTACTTTGGTACTAATGTCCCTACTTTGGTAATAATGTCCCTACTTTGGTAATAATGTCCCTACTTTGGTACTAATGTTCCTACTTTGGTAATAATGTCCCTACTTTGGTACTAATGTCCCTACTTTGGTAGTAATGTCCCTACTTTGGTACTAATGTCCCTACTTTGGTACTAATGTCCCTACTTTGGTAGTAATGTCCCTACTTTGGTACTAATGTCCCTACTTTGGTAATAATGTCCCTACTTTGGTAGTAATGTCCCTACTTTGGTACTAATGTCCCTACTTTGGTACTAATGTCCCTACTTTGGTACTAATGTCCCTACTTTGGTACTAATGTCCCTACTTTGGTAGTAATGTCCCTACTTTGGTACTAATGTCCCTACTTTGGTAGTAATGTCCCTACTTTGGTACTAATGTCCCTACTTTGGTAGTAATGTCCCTACTTTGGTACTAATGTCCCTACTTTGGTAGTAATGTCCCTACTTTGGTAGTAATGTCCCTACTTTGGTAGTAATGTCCCTACTTTGCAGGTAAAACTAGATTATGCTGATATTCAGGAAATTCTCCTAAAATATGAACTTCCTCTAAAGAGATGCTGCGTATCTTTGTGCATTGATCTATTTATTTTATTTGATAATTTATTTTTTTCTTCTGCAGGAAATGGGTCGCCATGACGACCTCTGGTCATTGTTTTACATGCTGGTGGAGTTTGCTGCTGGACAGCTGCCGTGGAGGAAAATCAAAGATAAGGTCAGAGGGTCTCAAAGGAACATGAACAAATCCACCATTTGGTTATTTTTAAAACAATATTAATGTAATAATGGGCAGTTAGTTACACAGAAATATGTTTACATGAAATTAATACACTCACTGGTCACTTTATTGGGTACACCTGGCAAGTACCGGGTTGGACCCCTTTTGCCTTCAGAACAACCTTAATCCTTTGTGGCATAGATCCAACAAGGTACTTAAAACATTCCTCAAAGATTTTGGTCCATAATGACATGATAGCATCAGCAGTTGCTGATGATTTGTCGGCTGCACATCCATGATCTCCCGTTCCACCACATCCCAAAGATGCTCTATTGGACGGAGGTCTGTTGACTGTGGAGGCCATCTGAGTAGTGAACTCGTTATCATGTTCAAGAAACCAGTCTGAGACGATTCCAGCTTTATGACATGGTGCGTTATCCTGCTGGAAGTATCCATAAGCAGATGGACACTGTGGTCATACAGGGATGGACATGGTGAGCAGCACTACTCAGGTAGGCTGTGGCGTTGCAACGATGATCAATTAGTACTAAGGGGCCCAAAGTGTGCCGAATATGTCTCCCACACCATTACACTACCACCACCACCAGCCTGAACCGTTGATACAAGCCAGGATGGATCCATGCGTTCATGTTGTTGATGCCAAATTCTGACTCTACCATCTGAATGTTGCAGCAGAAATCAAGACTCATCAGACCAGGCAGCATTTTTCCAATCTTCTATGGTCCCGTTTTGGTGAGCCTGTGTGAATTGTGGCCTCAGTTTCCTGTTCTTAGCTGACAGGAGTGGTACCCGGTGTGGTCTTCTGCTGCTGTAGCCCGTCTGCCTCAAGTTTCAACGTGGTGTGCGTTCAGAGATGCTCTTCTGCACACCATAACGAGTGGTTATTTGAGTTACTGTTGTCTTTATCAGCTCAAACCAGTCTGGCCGTTCTCCTCAAACCTCTGGCACCAACAAGGCATTGTCGCCCAGAACTGCCGCTCACTGGATGTTTCCCTTTTTTCAGACCATTCTCTGTAAACCCTAGAGATGGTTGTGTGACAATCCCAGAAGATCAACAGTTTCTGAAATACTCAGGCCAGCTAGTCCGGCTAGGTACCAACAGCTACGCCACGTTCAAAGTCACTTAAATCACCTTTCTTCCCCATTCTGAAGCTCGGTTTGAACTGCAGTGGATCGTCCTGGCCACCATGTGATTGGCTGGTTGTTAATTTGCGTTAACGAGCAGTTGGACAGGTGTTACCAATAAAGTGGCCAGTGAGTATATATAGAAGTACATAATACATGAATGAGCCACAGGGCAGGGCTAAATTCTTATCACTTGGCCAGTCTGCTGGCTTTGTTGGCTGTGGCTAAAGGTGATGGAGAGGGTTAATAGTCTCAAAGCCTGATGGATGAAGCTGTGGGCGAGTCTGGCAGCGCGGGAGCGGAGGCTCCTGTACCTCCTTCAGCGGGCTGGAGGCAGAGGTTGTGTGTGGGGTGGCTAGCATCACTCAAGATTGTGATGGTTTTCCAGGTGAGGCGGGTGATGAATATGTATTTCAAGAAGGGAAGTGGTACACCAATGGTCATCCCAGCTGTGTTCACAATGTGCAGCAGAGCTTTCCTGTTGTAGTCAGCGCAGCTCCCACCCCACACAGTGATGCAGCTGGGACGCATGCTCTCGATAGTTCCTCTGTAGAAGGTGGTCGTGATGGTTGGAGCAGCCCTGGCCTGTTGGGAGTTTGTGCAGACAGTAGAGACGCTGCTGGGCTTTCTTTGCCTGTGATGCAGTGTTGGTGGTCCGGGAGAGGTCCTCACTGATGTGCATCCCCAAGAATTTGGTGCTGCTCTCCCTCTCCACAGCAGCACCATTGATGGTCAGTAGTGGGGGTTTGGTGTGGCCTCTCTGGAAGTTGACAACGATCTCCTTAATCTTGCTGACATTCAGCAGGAGGTTGTTGTTGTTGTTTATTGTTTGTTTGTAAATGAGATATGTATTTTATAGAATGAAGCTTAGACCTTCTGGACAATTACATGATGCATGAAGGTGTGAATTTTTTATCATTCTCCATCACTGTAATTGAGTCCCCCAGACTTAACTCCCAAGTAGATCTGCATAACAAAGTACACCCGAGAGACAGACAGGCAGGAAGACGAGAGAGAGAGAGAGAGAGAGAGAGAGACAGACGGAGAGAGAGACACACACAGAGAGAGAGAGAGAGAGACAGAGACAGAGAGAGAGAGAGAGAGAGACAGGCAGACAGACACACGGACGGACAGACGCATGTTTTTGTCTGATTCCTGTGATTCAATGAGGTGAAACGTTTTTTCAGAAGGCAGGGTCAGCTGGTGTTTAACTTTTATCTGCCTCTGAGACAGAAACAGAAAAATGATCATAGGACACCGTGAGACTGTCCTCATGAGTAATACCAGGAGCTTTATCTCAGGCACTCAAGGCCAAAACTAATCAAAATACCAAAAGCAGTTCATAAGTCACTTGAGATGCGTGGAGGTAACTGACATTTTACCTCCAGCTCAGCATTAATCAGTCTTCTAAGATTTCAAGCGGCTCATTTTATCATAAAAACAAAGATGTGTCGCCGGGTAAACATCCAGTTTGACCTAAAACGGGCTCTGCAGGATTATGTTAGCTTTAATCTCTCGTGGAGTATCGTTGTTAATTCGTATCAAACCATTTCAGCATCAGGATTAGTACCTTCATCACAAACCTGCCACATCCAGTCTTTTACGTAACTTAACAGCATATCGCCAGTAAAGCCCAAAGGAGCTGGTTTAGCTCCAGCAGTCATCAAGCTAGACACTCTGGACATGTCTCTAGACCATCAAAGGGACACACAGAGACAAATAAGAAGTCACACACTCACTCACACTGAGGGACAAGAGTCTCTATGGATGTTAGTAACTAATCTGCAATAGAAACAGGCTGAAAAAAAAAATAAATAAGGATTAGTAATTTCTCTTTTCCCGTTAGTAAAGTACACTTGATTTAGCTAATTTACTGAATCTTCCGCAGCTGAAATGTTTTTTTCTTTGGTCAGGAGCAAGTTGGTCAGATTAAAGAGCGCTTCGACCATCGGATGCTGCTCAAGCACATGCCTTCAGAATTTAGTGTCTTCCTGGACCATGTGCTGGCCCTGGATTACTACACCAAGCCAGATTACCAGGTATCGACCGCAGGATTAATTCTGTCTGTTTCTGCAGCAGGAGTTTACCTTGTTTCCTTCTTATTTTGTCCAGCTGCTGATGTCGGTGTTTGAGAACAGCATGAAGGAGCGAATCATCACTGAGAACGAACCCTTTGATTGGGAGAAAGGAGGAAGTGATGTCACGCTGTCGACCAGTGCCTCCACTCAGCCACAGCTCAACACCCGACCCACTGCAGCCATGGTGGGGTAAGGACCAAACCACTGCCCCTTAGCATTTCCTCAATCAGAATGGAGCTGGACCCAGTATTACATTATATTTTATGTTCTTCTGAACAGTTTGGGATCTACCACCAGTACTTTATATGTTCTAGTGAAGCGTGTGTTGATTTGTGTCTACAGTGCCATTGTGACACCGGTCCCAGGAGATCCTCAGAGGGAAAACACAGATGACGTTTTGCAGGATGAACATCTTAGCGATCAGGAGAATGCCCCCCCTCCACCGCTGAGCCGACCTCCCGGGGACACCGCCGTCCAGCAGCATGCTGGAGAGCCAGGAGAGGCCTGGGAAGACACCGACTTCAACCGCAACAGACTCAGGATCAGCCTGAACAAGGTCTGGGCTGGATGGTGGGCTGGTGTAGGGAGATAACTCATGCATGAGTCGTGACACCACGGGCTTTACCTCAGCTCATGGTTATCAAACATCACATGAGTGCTTGGTGCTGCGATGAAGATTCAAGATTGTTTTATTGTTGTTTGGGTGTTCAATGACGTTTTCATAGCACTTCTTAAACGACAGCTCGCTTAAGGAGGAAGTAATCCATATAATTGAAAGAAATGTGGTCGTCTCTGAAGCCGGAAACATCGCCATGGTAGGTTGCCATGGTGATGTGCTGTCCAGTCCAGCTGGTCCAGTAGAGCTGTAGTGTTAGCACGTTCCGGGGACTCCACTGCCTTGCAGCCCCGACACCACAGATCTCGGATGTCTTCATCTGGGGTGTTAGCTTCGTAAGTAACGTTGCTTACGTGGTCGTCTGTGAAACAGGAAACAGGTTCACAGCGCGGAGGTCAGCTGGTCGTTTCACCGCATTCAAACGAGCATAACGGTCGTTAGCGCCAGAGCCTCATTTGGGCCTGTCCTATTTTAAAAGGACACGCACCGGTAAATGTCTGCTAGGATCTGGCAACCATCATTTGGAATTGTAGGATGTCCAAGGAAGACCTTGCCTTTATCACCTCTGATTGGCTAGAAGGGCTCTAGCAATCCAGGGCTCTGGCAGCAGCAGCTCAACAGGTTGAGCGGGTTGTCCAGTAATCGGAAGGTTGCAGGTTCGATCCCGGCTCCGGACAGAGAATTCTGCTGTTGTGTCCTTGGGCAAGACACTTAACCCACCTTGCCTGCTGGTGGTGGTCGGAGGGACCGGTGGCGCCAGTGCTCGGCAGCCTCGCCTCTGTCAGTGCGCCCCAGGGCATCTGTGGCTACATTGTATCTCATCACCATCAGTGTGTGAATGTGTGTGTGAATGGGTGAATGATACATTGTAGTGTAAAGCACTTTGGAGTCCTTACTCTGAGAGGTGCTATACAAATGCGGGTCATTTATCATTTACTACGATTGGCTACTTCATTTAGTAGCAATGATACTATTGCTATAATTAGCTCTATAATAACCCTTCTGTCCAGTTTTGCTGAATATTTTTTGCTGAAAAACGTAAAATGGGAACTTATAATACATTTTGTTACATGTATCACACTGTTGGACTTACTTTTTCTTATTAAACATTGTATACATAGTATACGTAGTAAACGTGTGTGCCTCACCTGGGTATGAAATATAGTAAAACTGCCCTATTTTGCCCAGTTTTGTGCAGCAGGTCAGTTTCTCTTCTAGAATAATGGAAACTCATGAAAAATAGGTCTAAATCCTAATCAGCTTTGAACATTTAGACAGATGATGAGAGATGTGTTCTTGTAAACAGCCTTAACCTATTAAAGTGAAGACATCAGATATATATATATATATATATATATATATATATATATATATATATATATATATATATATATATATGTAACATAACCCCAAAAGAGCTAACAGATACAGTCTAACAGTGTGATAAAACTCAACAAGATTTATTACAAGTTCACATTTGATGTTTTTCAGGTTATTTTATTAAAGAAACTGAAACTGGTTTGTTGGTTAGGGTTAGGTGACAGAAAGGTCATCATAGCGATGAGTTCACATTTTCTTTTTTAAAAAATCCTCCAGATCTGACTGTAAATATAAAAACCTGCGGCGCGGGAGACAGTTTCCTCTTACATGAAATAACCGATCAGAGGAGAGCCCTTCCAGCCAATCAGAGGTTAGAAAGGTGGAATCTTCCTTGGACATCCTACGATTCTAAATGCTGCAATCGGCAGCTCAATTGTTAAGCTAACCTTTTAGCCAACAAGCCTTTAGCGCAAAAGTTCCAAGTACAAAACAAGAAAATCAAAGGCAGAAGTGGCCGTATTCAATTTAGAACTTGCTTGGATTACCTTTTTAAAACACTGCAGCCGTATTCTGAGCGGTTCCGGTTCGGTTCCGTGCACCGTCTGCATCCAATGTCACGCCCCTTTGTATAATCCGCACTTGTGCACGGGCACGCAAACTAGTAAGATATAAAATAACAAGAACTAAAACACATCTCTCACTTGTGAACAAGACCCCAAGATACTTAAACTCCTCCACTTGGGCCAGGACCTCATCCCTGACCCGGACAAGGCATTCTACCCTTACAGGAAACCCTGTAAAAATAAATTAAATGAACATGTGGTTCTTATTTTACTCTTTTTAGCTTCTCAAAGTTCAACTTTGCTCTCATTACTTCACTGAACAGATTGTTTTTCATAAACACCCTTGTTGCATGACTGGCCCTCCATTGGTTTATGTCTGTGTGTAAGCTGTTTGACTTTCTTGTTGTCTCTTAGGGCGCTCAGGAAGAGGAGGCAGGCCGGGGGACATGTCCGGTGTCGCCGGTTCGAGGTGGAGCACCAGAGTCACCGACGGGTCAGGGTCGGCCTTTGCGGTACCGTCGAGTCAACAGTCCAGAATCGGACCGCCTGTCTGCTGCTGAGGGTCATGCCGATGGCTACGGACAGAGGTGACTGTAGACCACGGGTAACGCCGGGGCTGGTTTCAGCACAAACAGGCATCAGGACTCATCCTCACCTGATCTGACCATCTAAAACCTAAACACGTGATTTGGATTTGACACCTCCCTTTAGTTAAATGAATACATCAATATTTGGCTTTGTGCACACACTCATAAAACATCACTAAAACGTCTCTTAGTTGACTTTATTAACTCATCTCAGTGATCAAATTGAGACTCAGCAGAATGTTTTAGCCAAGTTGCAAACATGTGACCATGCTTCTTGTATCTCATGTCCTTCAGGTCTAGGATGGACATACTGGGCTCCCCATCTCGTCACGTCTACTCTTCTCAGCCAGCTCAGATGCTGTCTGTTGATCCTGGTTGCCGTGGAGATCGTCAAGCCAGTGGGCGCCAAGAGGTGTCAGTGGCCTCAGTCGACCAGGAAGCTCATAGTAATGCTTTCATCCGGTCTGTCCCTTTGGCTGAGGAGGAAGACTTTGATAGCAAAGAGTGGGTGATCATCGACAAAGAGGCAGAGCTTCGAGACTTTCATCCGACAACGTCAGGGACCACTGACGAGGAGCCGGAGGAGCTCCGACCCCTGGAGGAGCAGGAGGAGAGGAAGAGGATCAGGGCTGGAGGTATTATTGGCAAAGCTGAACCAATCTGTCATGGCTTTAAATTAAATCCACTAAAGCGTGTCTTTAAACCTGGTTCTTGAATGTAGATCTGTTATTTCAATACTTTCTCCTGATCGAGTTGCACGAACAAACGGCTGAGGCTGTGTGTATGCCCGGGTTCAACTATGAGGCAGTGTGAGCAGCGTCAGTGTTGCACACCAAGGAGGACACGCCTCAGTGTGGTGAAGTAGAGGACCTTTTCTATGCTGGTGAAGGTTCTCAAGTCATCCAGGTCATGGTAATCTGAAGGGCTTCCCATCTATGGCGCTTTGCCGATTGTGACTGGAATATGGGAGAGTCAAGCTTATGAACTGTAGGTGCCAATTGTTGCTTAATGAGCTGAAACTACCTATGAATACCCCTCCTCCCTACCTCCTAGTGAGTCACTGATGTCGTTAGGCCCTGTTGTGGTGGAATGGTTGTTTTGATTAGATGCAGAAGAGTGTGACTGAAACTGTTTTGGAATCAGGTTTAGTGCTGCGTTGTAGATGCTGGAAAGGTGAAACTTGAGGCCTCCTCCTCTGATGTAAGCTTTTCCCGTTTGACTCTTTCAAAGTTTGAGAGAAGAGTAAAGGAAGCTATCTTCTTGCCTGTCTTTCTCTAGATCCCATGATTACCTTTTCTTATTCATTTTGTCAATTTTTGATCAGAAAAATAAAAAAAATCCTTATTTTTATTAAATTTTTTAAAAGAATTTTATAAATTTAAATTTTTGTTCTTGTGAAGCGTCTCGTGATTTTTATCTGAAGAGGCGCCATATAAAACATTGTTTCTTCTTCTACAGCCCTCATGCACGAGTTTGACACTACTAAACTGAACACAGAAGACCGCAATGAAAAATGTTCCACTTCTGCATTTTTTTATGTGGGACAATAAGGGCTTTAGTTTCATGTAAATTAATAATATTAATATACTAATTGTAGTAATATTAATGCAACAATAATGCAATGTAATAATGCTATGCCTTTTCCTCAAGCAACTCCATTTAGAATTTTCTTGTTTTACTATTTTTTTTCTTGTTAACTTCATTTAATGCTTCAATGTGATGTAGGGACTTAATAAATGCTCTACCAATTGGTTGAGCAGGCAGGAAAAGGGTTAAAACTTTTGCAGCCTGGAAGGCAGAGGGTTGCAGAGTCGCTCAACTGTTGGTTTCTGGCTAAAAGTGGCCACCACCAGCCGCCGTTAGCTTTGGTGAGCTCGTAGGTACATCAGCTCAGAGTTTAATGGGTGTCGATCAACAGCTCCCACTCTCACATCCCTGCTCTCAGCTTCACTTTGTATTTCCCGGAAGTGATGAGACACATGAGATGACAACTGCTTCAGTTCAACTCTTCGGAAGCTTACATGTGATGTCACGAAGGGTCAGTTCATGAAATATACAGTCAGTGGTAATGATGAAGACAACAGGGTATTGTCTGGGTCCGGGTCTTGGGACTGGGATTTTAAACCAATGAGTCGGGCTGGTTGCAGATTTGATTGTGAGAAGCGTGGGTGCCAGGTCGGGTTTTGTGCACACACCTCCAGCTAAGATTCTTCAGCTTCAGAAATCATTTCGTTATTTGCTGTTTGAGATATTTTAATCTGAAAAAGGAACTCTGGATCAGCCAGAGCTACTCAGGATTAAAGCCCTTGCACATTTGTCCTCACTCTTCCTCTGATATGGTTTGTGTCCTGGGTTTTTTCCAGCAGCTGCCGTGATGGCCAGATGCTCTTTTAGAATAAAGTTCACGTATTATTGTATCTTGATTTAATAATATTTAAAATGGCTTTGTTTTCCATCTGAACTGTTTTGATTGTAGTTTTAGTCGTGTTTGGAGAATGTGAACAATTGTTGATATTTGGGACATGAATTTTGCTGCCAATCTTCAAAAGCTCTCAGTTGGGGGATGTTAGGGCCCAAAGGGTTGGGAGACAGGGTGGAAAGGTCTGGCGGGCTGGATGTGTGTGCAGCCTCGTTAACAATTAGGGATCTGGGGGTTGTTTTGACTCAAGTGCCATGTTTTCAGATCAGGTCAGCGCGGTGGTGAAATCTAGTTTCTTCCAGCTGAGGTTACTCACTAGGCCTATGCTCCTCGTGACCTTTTTGAGACCTTAATTCATGCCATGATCTTCTCTCGGCTAGACTATTGTGATGCAGTATACATCCGCTTACTACAGGCAACTTTAGGTCACTTACAGAATGTCCAGAATGTAGCAGCTCGCCTTCGGACAGGGACAAGAAAATATGACCATATCACCCCCGTACTGACTGACCTCCACTGGCTTCCTGTATGTATATATATATATATATATATATATATATATATATATATATATATATATATATATATATATATACAATTGTGGTCAGAAGTTTACATACACTTGTAAAAAATATAATATAATGGCTCTACTGAGTGTCCCGTTATTTCTAAAACTCTGATTTTTCTCTGATAGAGTGATTGGAACAGATACTTCTTTGTCACAAAAAACATTCATGAAGTTCGGTTCTTTAATGTCTTTATTATGGGTTAACAGAGAAAAGTGATCACATTTGACGGGTCACAAATATACATACAGCAACATGATCTAGCAATTTTGGTGACTTAGAAACGTGTCAGTGAATTGAGCTTCATAGCATGGCCTCTTAACTTCTTGTGAGTGATTATGAGTGACTACAGCTGGTGACTTCTCTTAGGCCAGGTAAATAGGGCTCATTGGATACAAACGCCCACAAACGCTACAATGGGAAAGTCAAAGGAGCTCAGCATGGATCTGAAAAAGCGAATTATTGACTTGAACAAGTCAGGAAAGTCACTTGGGGCCATTTCAAAGCAGCTGCAGGTCCCAAGAGCAACAGTGCAAACGATTGTAAGTATAAGGTGCATGGCACTGTTTCATCACTGCCAAGATCAGGAAGAAAACGCAAGCTATCACCTGCTGCTGAGAGAAAATTGGTCAGGAGGGTAAAGAGTGAACCAAGAATCACCAAAAAGATTATCTGCCAAGAATTAGAAGCTGCTGGAACACAGGTGTCATTGTCCACAGTCAAACGTGTTTTGCATCTCCATGGACTGAGAGGCTGCCGTGCAAGAAGGAAGCCCTTGCTCCAAAAGCGGCACCTTAAGGTTCGACTGAAGTTTGCTGCTGATCACATGGACAAAGATAAGACCTTCTGGAGGAAAATTCTGTGGTCAGACGAAACAAAAATCGAGCTTTTTGGCCACAATGCCCAGCAATATGTTTGGAGGAGAAAAGGTGAGGCCTTTAACCCCAAGAACACCATGCCTACAGTCAAGCATGGTGGTGGGGATATTATGCTGTGGGGCTGTTTTGCTGCCAATGGAACTGGTGCTTTACAGAGAGTAAATGGGATAATGAAGAAGGAGGATTACCTTCACATTCTTCAACATAACCTCAAATCATCAGCACGAAGGTTGGGTCTTGGGCGCAGTTGGGTGGTCCAACAGGACAATGACCCCAAACACACATCAAAAGTGGTAAAGGAATGGCTAAATCAGGCTAGAATACGGGTTTTAGAATGGCCTTCCCAAAGTCCTGACTTAAACCCCATTGAAAACATGTGGACAGTGCTGAAGAAACAAGTCCATGTCAGAAAGCCATCAAATTTAACTGAACTTCACCAATTCTGTCAAGAGGAGTGGTCAAAGATTCAACCAGAAGCTTGCCAGAAGCTTGTGGATGGCTACCAAAAGTGCCTGATTGAAGTGAAAATGGCTAAGGGACATGTAACCAAATATTAGCACTGCTGTATGTATATTTGTGACCCAGCAAATGTGATCACTTTTCTCTGTTAACCCATAATAAAGACATTAAAGAACCAAACTTCATGAATGTTTTTTGTGACAAAGAAGTATCTGTTCCAATCACTCTATCAGAGAAAAATCAGAGTTTTAGAAATAACGGGACACTCAGTAGAGCCATTATATTATATTTTTTACAAGTGTATTAAACTTCTGACCACAACTGTATATATATAGCCATGCCCTGATGTGGGGGCTGGGGGGGTGTCGACATGGTCGGGACATAGAAGGGGGTGCGCGGCTAAATAAGTTTGGGAACCGCTGTATTATAGTAAACCTCACTATAATCAGTTTTACAGATTTCTGAAAAGTCCTACATAATTTCTGAAAGGAGAAAACTCCGGAAACTAAACTAAAGATACTTTAAGTGGCTGCAAGTTTCGCTTACATCTCTTAATTTTTTTTTTATTTATCTGTGATTTTTTTATTGTTGTTTTAGGATTTATAAACTTGTGCTATATATTCTGTCTTAGTTGCCTGTGGTTATATTTTATAATGCTTTATTTGTTTTTATTACTATTACTGTTGAGCAGCACTTTGGGGTAATGACGTTGCCATTTAAATGTGCAATATAGATAAAGCATAATGGCTTAATCTTCATGATTTTCCTGTATAAATCGTTGCAATAAAAGGAGTGACCTCAATATTTAGTAGATCCTCCTTTTGCAGAAATAACAGCCTCTAAACTCTTCCTATAGCTTCCAATGAGAGTCTGGATTCTGGCTGAAGGTGTTCTGGACCATTCTTCAATAACACAACATCTCTAGTTCATTCAGGTCTGATGCTTCTGAGCATGGACAGCTCTCTAACTCACACCACAGATGTTCAACAATATTCAGGTCTGAGGACTGAGATGGCCGTTCCAGAACGTTCTACTTGTTCCTCTGCATGAACACCTTAGTAGATGCTGAGCAGTGTTTAGGGTCGTTGTCTTGTTGAAAGACCCAGCCCCGGTGCAGCTTCAGCTTTGTCACTGATTCCTGACATTGGTCTCCAGAATCTGCTGATTTTGAGTGGAATCCACGCGTCCCTCAACTTTAACAAGATTCCCAGTCCCTGCACTGGCCACACAGCCCACAGCATGATGGAACCACCACCATGTTTTACTGTAGGTAGCAGGTGTTTTCTTGGAATGCTGGCTTCTTCTTCCTCCATGCATAACGTCCCTTTTTATGCCCAAATAACTCTGTTCTAGTTTCATCAGTCCACAGCACCATATTCCAGAATGAAGCTGCCTTGTCCAAATGTGCTTTAGCAAACCTCAAGCAGCTCTGTTTGTGCTGTGGATGGAGAAAAGGCTTCCTCTGCATCACTCCCACATACAGCATCTCCTTGTGTAAAGTGCACCGAATAGTTGAACGGTGCACAGAGACTCCATCTGCATCTGTGGGGCGGTAGGGTTGCGACTCTCCTCACTTCAGTGCGTGCAGCCGCAAGAGCAGCGCTCACCACCTCCGTTTGGACATTGGAGGGAGATAATGGGTTAGAGAGCACATTGACTCCTAGATACGGTTCCATGGCCTTCACCGGTCACAGTCCCGCCCAGGCTGAGATAGGGAGAAAGAGTTTCCATAGCGACAGCAGCATCCCACATTTCTTCTGAGGGGGGAGTTCTCACTTCAGCCTCACAGGCTCCACGGGCACCAGATTCAGATAAAAATGGTTTTGGGCACAGGCAGAGATAATTTCCGCTCTGCCTTAGTGTTCTGTTGGTCTTCAACCCGTCTAGATCCAATAATGGCGTAAATTAATCTATCCCAATCCGTGCTGATCCGTCCACTCGCTCCTTGATGGAATCCACCTTCTGTGCCAGAGCCTGAATCTCAGCCAAAGTTCCAAGCTTACGACTCATCTCGACAATTATATGAGTTTGTGCGTTCACAGTACGATGCATCCCATCCCTGAGCTCCGGGATTGAGCCAATATTCCTTGAAAGCTCATTAATTTTCCGGTAAGCCAGGTAACCGCTCAGGCTTAACAGCAGGAATCCCGACACCAAAACGATGAATATCCAAACGTCTTCAGAATCCTCTACAGGCAGTTGAGAGAGGCAGATCAGGTTCCACTGTTTCCAGGAGTCCCATGATATACCCAGCTGGCTCTGTCCCAGAGGGGCATCCGGGATCCCTGTCTTCTGTTCTCATCGTTGAAAAAAATTTTGTCTATCGCATTGAGAGACCAACTGACCAGGTCCATTTTTAATAATTTCCAGCTTCCAGAAAAAAATGCAGAAAGCACCGTGCACAGGCAGGGCAAAGAATCTTGGGATAAGGAGGGAGGTAGAGGAGAAAAAAGCGTCTGTACTCTCCAAAAGCCGGAAGAAGAATCTTTCCTCTAAACCATGATGGTGAACAATCTTTGTTTTCAGCTCATGAGAGACATGTTGTTCTGGGACCTCCATGTTGCTGCTCTTCAGAGAATATTCAAATAGCAGGGAAACATATAATTGACCCCCTTAAATACTTTCTCATAATTGGATTCACCTGTGTATAGAGGTCAAGGGTCACTGAACTTACTAAACCAATTTATAATCCCATTAATTACTTCCAAAGATTTTGAAATCAATAAAATGACAACTGTGCCCAAATTTATTCACCTGCCTTGTGTTGTTTAAACAATTATTTCTGTAAATTCTATTAACTTTGTTTCACTTCTCAAACATCAGTGTGTGTGTCTCCTATAGGATTTATTCAACTGAAGTTTTTTATCATAACAGCCAATGATTTATACAGGAAAATCATGAAGATTAACAAACATTCGCACCCGGCTGTATGTGATTATGAGAGGCTCCTCATTTTTCTCTCTCCCTCTGTCACTTTTCATGCATCTCAGATTTTACGTTCCAGTCGACAGTTGTTTAAAATTCTTTGGGTTTTCCTGCAGGCGGCGAACTGGTGGTCCGTCCAAAGACTCAAACCCGGGAGAACAGCCGGGGGATGCTAACACTAACGGAAGAGGAGGCCTCAAGAAGGAGTTGTGGGAGCCCCGCCCAGTCGCCTTGTCACTCGTTGCCATCAGGACGTCCTCGACGGAGAGAGTCAGAACCTACTGGACCTCAAAGACCGGTAAGAAACCCATCTACTCAATCATAGGAGGGTTCAGCTTTCTGCTGGCATGTGCTGCAGGTGGACAGATGAGCAGCATTAGCCATACAGATTTTACTTACTGGTAAGGCTGGGCGATAAGGCTTAAAATTTAAATTTTTGCATTACACATTCGATTTCTGACTTCATTCAAATTTCTTCCTTGCTTTCCTTCTCTAAATAGAAATCATGAACAGGACATATTTTTTAAAAGCCTTTTTATTTTAGTTGTCCCTTTTGAGTGTTATTCTGCATCCAAAGTCAAACTAACTCCTCCCTTCCACTGCATGAGAAAGCTTCACGAAACGGCTACGAAACGCACTACGCTGCAACGAGCCGCCGTTATAGTGGATGAGTTCTTTCCAACGGCAGCGAAGTGTGACGATTTGGACGCACCCCAGAAGCCAGAGCACGCTATCATTATGTTTCGAGTCTATTTTTTACGCACTTCGCTTCCAAAACAAACGCCGCTGTTTAGATTGCCAAACAGGGAGTCAAACTCAAAAGCAGTGTAAAACCCATCTTGAAACTTTCAAAATAAAAGTCACATGCATGTAAATTTATGTAATTTTATGGTATAACCCTCGTAGCCAATGTAAACAGAACAAAAAATTAACCACTGACTTTTTTTGATACATGCAGCTGTCTTTCTGCTTGCTCATTATTGAGTGGACTTCTGAAATCACACGTTGTGTTGCAGTTCTCCCGTGATTTTGTGACCTAACGGGATCAGCTGTGTGGAACGCTTTCACTCCCGTTTCACGTCACAGAATTGCTCCCGGTTGAGATTGAGCTCACGGGTAAAACGCCACTGTTACGTTACGCTACCACTTTCACGGCCAGTGGAAAGCGGGGTAAGCTGTAAAACCTGCTTGTAAAACAAGACATAATGATGACACCGACACAAAACAGCTTTTCTGGCAGTAAAAACATCTCAAATGGGTGGGATTCAAATGCGAGTCAGGCTTGGACTGATTCTGTGCTAACTGATATACAGTATCACCCACACTTATGAACAAACATTTAAATGTACAACTATTAAATATTTTGTGTGCATGTATGTGTATGTGTGTGTGTAAAACTCTAAAAAGCGCTATATCAAATACAGGCCACATACAGGGGGCTGGTTTCGCCCTGCTCACTGACCGTCAGAGCAGGCGATTGCACGCGGAGGGTTTCATCCTGTTACCTGTTAACTGACCGTCATAGTGGGAGGGGTGTTGATTGATCATCGTGAGATATTGGAGGTGTGGCGTGTGAAGTGGGCCAAATGCGTGAGAATTGACAGCCCCACATTTACCATATTCCAGTCACCAAAACAGCTTTCGTACATTACATACCACAGTTAGGATAGTAATGCAGTTTGCTAATGTTTTGGTTAGCTAAGTTGATGTTGGTGCTAGTGTGCTAAAGCTAGTTCTGTGTTGTATAGACCAAAACTATTCACCAGCGTGTTTCAGTAGCCCAACTCTGAACTAGCTGCATGAGTGCTTTATAACCGGATTGAACCAGAGTGTTCGGTACGGGAGAGAAAAGCTCCTTCGGTTCCGTGAATGAAAACTGATGAGAACAGCTAGCAGCGGAGCTAACTATCTGGCAGTAGCGGGTTTTAGTGAACGTCTAGACAAGGTGCTGTAACGGCAGCTTAACATTAAGTCAGTGTTTTTGTGGGACAACATTCATGTGGAGCGCTTCAGTCAAGCAGTGTTGTATGTGTTAAGAGAGACGTGTGGGCTAACCTTACTCTGAACTATGGAAGGGCACAAGTGGCACCTAGTCCTATCTTCCCAAAAATAAAATCTTCATAAACATCATGTTTAAATGTATAAAACTGATTTAATGACCAGCTGTAGCTGGTTTAGAGTCATTTTCCCACCTGACAACATGCAGTTTAAAGGACAAATCCAACAGGGTCAGAGGTTTGTTGTTTTCCTCAGAACTTCCAGCTTTTGGTTACAGGTTTTTTCTCTGCAGACTACAGAACACAATTCACACTATAAATGAAGACATTTTTGGTGAAAGGATAAATAAACACATTTGTCTCGCACGATTTCAGAACTCATCATATCTATGGTGGGGTTTTGCCAGGTTGGTTCCTGGAGAAAACCGTCTGTTTGATGACTCGATGCAATAACTTGACTCTAGACACACAGGCGTCTGTGATCACACAGCAGAGTTCAATAAATCTGTCCAAAACAACATGCTAGCTCCTCTGAACTCATGACAAAGGATTCTTGTAGTTTTGGGATGTATAAAACTAAAAATCTGTGCTTGAGCTGAAACTTTATTTTAAAATAATCACAGCTATGAGTCCTTCAGATCCCCTGCTGATGACTTTTTGCAAAAAGTTACATGTATCCTAGGGGTGCATCACAAAAAATAATTGACTGACTTAAATGAAGACTTAGGCTAGTTACTAGATTCCAGTATTTCTTTAAAATTTAAATATTGAAAGGAAATATTACAGTGGTAAGCTGCCACTGTGTCCTCTCTGAATCAGTTTCAGTCTCTGCCAGATGTTAATATTTCTATGATGACTTTGTATTTAAAACCATGATTGTAATCTGAAGGAAAGAGCGTGAAGCTGTGATGACACCTGCAGCCTTGTGGACGCCGAAAATTATTGTGGTTTAGTTTCACTGCCTGTTTTTAAGCAAACACATTCTTATCTGCAACTTTGTTTGTGGAAGTGATGAAAACAACACAGGTTTGTGACATTAAAGTCATTCTGGATGAATACAGCTCACCTCACTGTGTGTGTGTGTGTGTGCATGCGTGCGTGTGTGTGTGCGTGCATTGTGATGTTATGATGAAGTCATGGTTTCAGGTTTTGCAAATGTCCAATATCCGTGTTTTTCTTTATCTATTGATGATGAGGTATGTAATAACTGGAGCTAAACCAGTTTATTTTGGCCAACTCAAGTGACAACCTTAGGAGAGTTTATAGAAGTCGTAAAGGAAATATTCCTGCCATTGTACACTTAAGAATGTTGTCGTAATTGTTTGACTGTATTCAAAGTCAAGACCAAAATATTCAGGTCAGGTGTTTCTCCAGATTATTTTGTGGGAAATCAGTGAGGACTGAGAGTATCTGGGTTTCTTATTTGTTGATCAAACAAAAAAAAGCATACTTAGAAAAGGAATGACACCTTGTCATACAAACAATAGTCCTTGAGGTCCTCAAACAAGAATGCGTCCTTTCCTGGCCCACCGTTATGGGACACACTGACACCGTACAGTGGGGCTGTTGTACACAGGCACCACCGGTCCCACTAACCACCAATAGCAGGCACGTTGGTTGTATTGTCTTGCCCAGCAACACAACTGACACTGATGGAGCCTGGGTTCAAACTGGCAACCCACCATTTACAGGATGAACTCCTAACCTCTGAGCCATCATTGCCCCAATCCCTTTTATCTGGCCGTGCAGTTCAAGTGATGAGTCCAGTTTAAGAGCCAGATTAGAAACAATGTCCCTCTTATAGGGTGCCACAATCTAACATCAACCCTGTGTCCCTTAACAAGTCTATCACTTGGTTCAAAACTATGACCTCAGTCTTTTTGTCATTGAGCTTTAGAAAGTTATACCCCTTCCAAGTTCTAATACCCACCAGGCAGTCCAACAAAAGTTAAAGTGAGCCTGTAGTCCTTCACCGCAAGTGGAAAGAAACTTAAAACTCATCAGCATAGAGTTGAAATTTAACTCCATGTCCCCCAAAAAAGCATCTCAATAGGCAGGAACTTGAGGCAGAAAAGAAGGGGCCATGGATGGATCCCATGCAGAACCTCCCAAGGGAAGTCCAAGCAGGAGGATGAGAAATGGTCCATACTAACACAGAAACTTCTATCTATTTGGTAAGATTTCACCCTCTGTACAGCCACTGCAGTAATCCCTACCCATTGATCTTGCTAAAAATGGCATGTTCAAATGTGTCAAGGCCGCAGTCAAATCTGGTAATAAAAGAAGTACCGCATCACCTTCATCAAAGTCATCATACTGTCATGTTGGGTACTAGGTGTTTGACCCACGACATACAGAACCAACACAAGGAGACAGAAGGTAAGAGGGGAAAATACATTTATTAAAACTAATGAGAGGACTGAGACTCAAAAAATGTTGCAGGTGAGTAGGATGATGAACAGGAACTGAAGGAGCTGCGGGGTAGCAGGAATAATGATAGAAGTCAGGAGGGGAGCAGGAGGAGATGGGAGTCCGGTCCGGGTGAGCAGATAATCCAACGGCCGGGGGGGACCCCGGGGGAGAAACAGCAGGTGACTGACGGATGGAAGCAGGTGGGGGACTGAGTGCAGGCAACCAGGGCAGACCAGCGAGACGTGACTTGAAGATCCAGGGTTCTTGTTGCAGGGGTTGGAGGTAGAGATGAGGACCTGAGCAGAGCGGAAAAAAACTGGTTAAATCTCAACAAACAGATTACTGGTCAAGTTTAGACTGGCGGTCGGATCTACCCAAACTGAGTAATCATCCAGCGTGGAGTGGTGTTGCGCTGCTCCTTAAGTACCCTGGTGCCTTGATGTAGATGCCCAACAGCTGGGGAATCTCAACCACACCCACCTGCAGACACAATTCAGGAAGAAACACAGGACATTTACCCAGACTGTGACAGTACTCCCCTCTCAATGGATGCCACCTGGCGGCCTAGCAGAGGAGGAGGAGGCAGAACGAGAAGCCTCGAAGTTCCTGATGAGGGCAGGATCCTCGATGAAGGACCGAGGAATCCATGAGCGGTCCTCGAGCCCATATCCTTCCCAGTCCACCAGGTACTGTACTCCCCGACCCCAGCAGTGCACATCAAGGAGCCTGCGAACTTAGTACACCAGGTGACCGCCAATGTGCCGGGCAGGCGGAGGTGGGCACAGAAGACTGGTGGAGATGGGTTTCAGCAGGGATAAATGGAAGACTGGATGGATTCTCATGAAATGGGGCAGGGACAGATGGACCATGACTGGGCTGATGACGTCGGTGATAGTGTAAGGTCCAATGAACCTGGGGGTCAACTTCCTGGTGGTGTCTCTGAGCCTAATGTCCCTAGTGGAAAGCCATACCTTCTGGCCTGGAATGCAAGCTGGGGCCGGACGCCGGTGCCAGACCTCAATGCGGCGGTTGCTGTCAGCAGTTTGCTGGAGAGCTGTCGTGGTCTGAGTCCAGATGTGCCTCGCACAGCAGATGAATAGGAGACCAGAGGTGTCAGGCATTGAGTCAGAAGGGAACAGGGTGGTTGGTATTTCAGGGCGATTTCAAACAGAGATTTTCATGTGGAGGAGGAGGTGTGAGCATTGTATGCGTGCTCGATCCATGCTAGTTGAGAGCTCCACGCTGAGGATTTAGAGGAACACACACAGCAGAGCATGGTCTCCAGGGTCTGGTTCATCCTCTCACATTGCCCATTGGATTGTGGGTGGATGCCGGAACTGAGAGCGACTCGGGCCCCAGGATGGTGGCAAACTCCTTCCAAAGGCGGGACAGGAACTGGGGGCCGCGGGCAGACAGGATTTCTGTGGTGATGCCATGGAGACAGAACACATGTTTAACAAGCAGATTAGCGATCTCGACAGATGAAGGGAGAGCCTTAAGGGGAACAAGGTGACAAGATTTGGAAAAACGGTCCACTATGGTCAGGATTACAGTAAACCCCTTGGAGGGTGGCAGGCCAGTGACAAAGTCGAGAGAGATGTGAGACCAGGGTCGAGTGGGGATGGGAAGTGGATGAAGTAGACCAAATGGGGGTTGATTGCTCCCCTTGTTGCGGGCACACATATGACAAGCGTTGGTGTGCTCTCTGACATCCTTGAAGAGGGACGGCCACCAGAAGGACCTGCGAATGAGACTCAAGTTCCTGCCTACTCCGGTGTGGATTTAGAATTTAGAAATCAGAAGAGAGGCGAGTTCTCCCAATTTGCATGGGCTCCTCTCCGGTCTTAAGTGACACATTGCTGGTCAAGGTAGGAGTTTTAGGAGACAATAAGGGAACAACTGACGTGTGAGGGCAGTGATGCTTTAGTGTCTCTTTCAGCCGCTTCTATATTCTCATGGACACTGGTATGAGTTTTTCCAGGCTGTTTGACTCGGGACAGAAAACTAGTTGGTCCTTTAGATGGTCATTGAGAGCCTTTGTGAATGCACCCATCAGTGTGCACTGATCTAGAGTTGAAGTGGCTGCAAGGGTTCGGAACTCAATAGTGAAGTCAGCTACAGACTGTTTGCCCTGGTGGAGATTCCATAGTGTTTTAGCGATTTCAGCTGGAGACTCTGTGGAGTCAAATGTCTGTTTGAATTCGGACAGGAAGCTAACGAGAGAAGAACGCAGAAAACTAGCTTCACTGTATTTAGCTTCAGCCCAAGCTAAAGCCTTGTCTCTAAGGAGGCTAACAATATAGGATATTTTAATTGAGTCACTTGAAAAACAATCGGGAGATCGTTCGAAAGCTAGTTGACATTGTAATAGGAACCCTCTACATCACATATGTCAGAGTCAAGGCCCGCGGGCCATATGCGGCCCGTGGAGCATTTTTATGTGGCCCGCGAGATATCAAAAATATATTAAAACTGGCCCGCTGGCCGATTTTACCGCAAAGACTTCAATTCCCATGATGCTTTGCGGCATCAGCGCGGAGCCGACGAAGCCCCCTCCTTTGTGTTTTTTCAGCGCCTGCTGCCGGTCTCTGCAGCTCCGCTGTCTCGGACAAACTACACTCCTCTCACTCAGCGCCGAGTTCACTCAGCTATTTTCTGACGTTGAAGCCCAGAAACGGAGATTCTAGCCGCTCAGTAACGTGTTCACGACTGAAAGAGAAAGTTTTCCAACTAACTTCCAGACAGAGCCGATATAACTCCAGCGAGCAGCGACACGCTCAAACCAGCACGACTCTGTGGTCGTGTTTCCTCCCCGACACACAACAACATGGTCAAGCTGCTCAGTCATGTTCATCAGCACAAACCTATGTGAGCACCTGTTGTCATCTAATGTTGTCATTATTATGATGAAGATGAACAAAACAACAGGAGTCTCCTCCTCAGCTCAGATCAGCCCCATGATGCAGGTATCTGGCTGGAACAGGTGAGCATCACAGTAAACCAGTGGAGCAAACTGAGCTTTAAATATGTTGGTTTTATGCTCTTTTTCTGCTCCAAAACATGAAAGTTAACAAGTGAGATGTTGCATTTTCATTTAAGATAAAATGATATTTTTATTTTGTTGTTGGTCCGTGAGAAAAGATTTAACCTACAGTAAACAGGAAATGGAAAGGCTGCAGATAGATGAATAGAATAGAAAATCCCTTCATTGTTCCTCAGTGGGGAAAGCTAGACGTCACAGCAGCGATGACACTTATTACAGGAGAAAAAAAGGAGAATAAAAAATAAGAAAGATGAATAAACAAGAAAACATAAATCCTGAATAGATTTTAAAAATGCTGAATATGCCACAAGTAATGAATACCACTGATGCCTTTTATTTAAAACTGACTTGCTCGTGTGTAATTTGGTTATTCCACATTCAGTGTTAATGCAGAAATAAGTTTGTTTCCAAATTTAAAGGTTCAAAATTGCATATATGTTGATAAAGAAAATGTGCAAATTTGCCGTCACTTTTTCAAAAAATATTAAGTTTGGCCCTCGACTCCGTCCCAGAGTCTCATTTCGGCCCCGTGTGAGTTTGAGTTTGACACCCCTGCTCTACATTTACCAAACTCACTGGAGAAGGTCTGACACGGAGGTGCATCTGCGACCCGGAAGTGCACTACTGGTGTGGGAACAGGAAATGCAACGGGAGGTGAAACAGACGACGGGGCGGGTGGTTCCGGGGTGTCGAATTTTGAATTAAGCTGATGAAACATAGTATCTAACTAAAATAACCGTTGATTCGTGTTAGCTAATTCTCCAAGAAGGGTCTGTAAACTGTGTTCGTGTTTGGCTAGGTGTTGGATATCGCTACCAGAATAGATTCTGTGATGGGGTCAGTCTTTTGGCCGGTTGATTCTGTCATGTTGGGTACTAGATGTTTGACCCACGACATACAGAACCAACACGAGAAGACAGAAGGTAAGAGGAGAATATAAATTTATTAAAACTAATGGGAGGACTGAGATGCAAAAAATGTTACAGTGAGCAGGAGGATAAACGGGAACTAAAGGTGCTGTGGGGGTAGCAGGAATAACGATAGAACTCAGGAGGGCGTGTACACAACGGCACGAATCTAGGAAGGAGAAACAAGGTGAGTATTTTGATGAACTTTGGGCAGGAGAAAGAAGGTAACAGACAGCACAGGGCTTACAGATTTCCAGGCAGAAGGGGAGCAGGAGGAGAGTGGAGTCTGGTCTGGGTGAGCAGGTGGATGGAAGTGGGTGGGGGACTGAGAGCGGGCGACCAGGGTAGAGCAGCGAGACGGACTTGAAGATCCAGGGTTATTGTTGCAGGGGTTGGAGGTAGAGATGAGCACCTGAGCAGAGCGGAGCAAAACAGGTTAAATCTCAACAAACGGATTACTAGTCAAGTTTAGACTAGTGGTCGGATCTACCCAAACTGAGTAATCAACCAGCGTGGAGTGGTGTCGTGCTGCTCCTTAAGTACCCTGGTGCCTTGATGTAGATGCCCAACAGCTGACAAATCTCAGCCACACCCACCTGCAGACACAATTCAGGAAAAAACACAGGAGATTTACCCCGACCGTGACACATATGGTTGCCCAGAACATCTTCTAGGCCAACTGGAGGTCCTTCTGCATGGCCTCAAAAATCTCAACAACCATCGTTTCTTCCGGTCATATCTAGCCTTTTAATTCAGGAGTCCCCTGGGACAGCCAAGCCAATAAAACTTCCTTCTTTTGTATCTTGGCTGCTATAACTGTTGGTGTCCACCAACTGGTTTCCAGTTTCTACAGTGACAGGCACCAACAACCCTCTGGCAACATCTCCTGGAAGCTGTCGCTGTAATGCCGACCTTGATCATGGTCCATTTGAATTTCGTATTCTCCCACATTTAGGCAAATGTCTCGCAATGTTCTTGTGGCATCATTTCCAGGTTTAAACACTTGGAGGGTGCAGCACCTCTTAAGTTGGGCGGACACTGTGCAACTTTTTCACTCGTAGCGTTCCGTTTCAGCTCAAACTGAACGACTGCCTCACAGGGCAAATCTCACGAGTCATGTGCTCACACTTTACGACCCAATTCTGGGATGCGACCTGACTGCTTACACTATACATCTGGTAGGAACATGTCGGACCTGCAAATGTGCTAAAAATAGCCGTTTTTACACAACACATCTGACTTTTTATTGTGTTATTGATGTCTGTTGTCCTTCAGGACTGCTGTAGGAGGACACAGGGATTTATGGGGGTTGGATGAGTAGGATGAAGGAAAGAAAGTAAATCAATGTTTTTTTCAGTTTAATTTGATGCTTCCTTGACAATCCTTGTCATTGTGTGCAAAATAGAAGTGTGAAAAATAAAAACAATCAACATGTGTAAAGGGAAGGGGAAAATCGTCTCAATAAAGGGAAAAAGTCATAGTGTGCGCCCGGCTTTACGCCTCCAGCTCATAGATAAACTAATATTATGATTATCCAGGACAAAGCCATCATTAACAATCATCTGCCCATGAAGCCATGAAGTCACGGTATTTAACAAGAACACGTTTTTGTTTTTATGTGCAGTGAAAACAAAACAGAAGTCTTGATTATCCACATGCATTAACTGAAATGTTGTCTTTTATGTGGATTTAAATTAAAGAAACTACTTTTATCCCTGACCTCTGACCTTTGAGTGGTTTAGTCACAACTAGCTTTTGATTTTGGGTAAGAAGGTTTCTGAGGTATGGTTTGTTAGCTTGTGGTGGCTGAGTCGGGAGAGAGGCCCTGCCTCAAGTGGAGGAGTTCAAGTATCTCGGGGTCTTGTTCATGAGTGAGTGAAGGAGGGATCGGGAGAGCGACAGGCAGATTGGGTTGTGGTGAAGGAGCTGAGCCGGGAAGCAAGGCTCTCGATTTATCAGTCGATCTAGCGCCCAGTCCTCACCTATGGTCAAAAGCTTTGGGTAGTGACCGAAAGAACAAGATTGTGGATTCAAGCGGCCAAAATGAGTTTTTTCCGCGGGGTGGTTGGGCTCAGCCTTAGGGATAGGGTGAGGAGCTTGGACATTCGGGAGGGACTTGGAGTAGAGCCGCTTCTCCTCCATATCGAGAGGAGTCAGTTGAGGTGGTTTGGGCACCTTGTTAGGATGCCTCCTGGACACCTCCCCAGGGAGGTGTTCCAGGCATGTCTTGCCAGCAGGAGGCCCCCTGGTCGACCCAGGACACGTTGGAGAAAGTGCATCTCCAAACTGGCCCGGGAACACTTTGGGATCCGACCGGACCAGCTGGTGGGAGTGGCCGGGGAGTGGACGGTCTGGAACTCCCTTGTTGGGATGCTGCCCCCGAGACCCGGATAGGTGAAAGAAGATGAGACAAGACGAGCTTATGGTGGCATTACAGCTGGGTGTAGTTGTGTTTGAATTAGATAACTTGCTCTACATGACCAGAGCTCTGTGTGATGGTAAATAACCCCAGAGAGTCAGTCAGAAACTGGAGCTTCTCTGTAGACTTCAGGTAATTACTAGCTAGCTGCAGTAAATCCATTTTCATATTTTTAACAGACAGAAATGTTTTTATTGTAGACTAATAGTAGCTGAATAGTTGTCGTCTATGGTGTGCCTTTGGATTTACCTAAGAAGCACTGAATTAAATGTGAGTACTACATGTTCTGTTCGGTGGCTCAGATTGTTTTGAAGGTGTTGCTTCTCTTTGGCAGAGTCCCTGTTGGCCGTTAGAATGGGCTGTTCGTATTTATTCATGTAAATTCAGAAACTTCACACTAACTTTGTTTTACTCTGAACAGACACTCAATTTGCTGCTCGGTTTTGTGTTTGGTGACACTTTTCTGTGTTTCCTTCCATGGGCTCTGAGTGATGAGATGGTAGGAAACAATTGGGCTGTAACTTTATGCTAGCAGTTATTTTCCTATTAGCTTCTTTGGTTCAAGTCATTCTTATGAACTGAACTAATCAGGTGTGTGTTTGGTTAGGGTGTAAACATCATTACGGTGCTAAAACTATCAAACAAGACTTGCCAAAAAACATGACATGAACCATAAAATAAAACGACAAAGTCAATGAGGCTTTATCAAAAGAAAAGACAATAAACCTAAGTAAAATATAGTGAAATTAAAGTTTAACAGAACAAAAATTTGGTGTGAGCTACACATCGGAAAATATGGAAACCCCTTCCATACTCTTATTAAATGGTGATGCCATTAAATAAATGTCCCCATGAAATAAAAACAAAATTACTATTAAAAATATTTTTGAACAGGAAGCTTATTTTATCAGTCATAGGAATATTTATTTATGCAAAAGTTACTTTATGTCAGTAATTCAACTTAAAAAAGGGAAACTAATAAGACTGATTCCATGTAGAACCAGATATTTCTGCCTTTATTTGTTGTAACTGTCATGATTATGGCCTACAGTCTAATCAGCTAAGGAGCCCAGAACACCTGCAAAGGGTTCCTTTAGATGGTCTCTCAGTCTAAGTTGGATTACGGACAGAAATGGACTTTGGCACCATAATATAATTTTGCATTTCACATTTCTAAATGTATCACATATTTATTTATTTAATAATGCACATTTGTCACAATCCAAGTGGTGCCAGAAGCTTGTTATGCTAATCGTGGTCCACATGATCAGTGTGAATGTTACTAGACTAAGATGAACAGTATTAATAACGTAACCCAATAACTTACGTACTGGCTGACACTATTCAAATTCAAATTCAAATAAAAAAAAAAGCTTTAATCATCCCCGAGGGGCAATTGTTTCAGTATAGAAGAATTGGTACTGTGGTCATTCGCAACAAGAGTCGCGCTACCGTTAATTAGATGAAAAGGGGATTACATGAGGATAAATTGGGGGAGGGAAAAAATAGGCATACCAGAGTTACTCCCGGCAGGGCGTAGCTTTACTATGCAAAAAAAAAAAAAAAAAAAAAAAACGCCTCAAACATATAAGCACGAACTTCAATAATTCACAACATGAAACACCGAGAGGAAGGCGGGGGGGGGGGGGGGGGGGTTTCCTGTTTCCCCAGCGAGAGCAGCCCTATGGCGCTCAGCCACTGGAGCCACAGGTGGGAGGGAGATCTTGGGAGGAGCACAGAGCACATTGACACCTGCAGGTTGATGATCTCGCCAGGCTGAAGTCTACCAATCCGAAGGCGGGGGGGGGGGGGGTCGGGTTTTCACAGCATCTGTCTGCATTCCTTCATGGGGGTTTGTTGTTGGCATTCACAAGGCTGCCATGGCGTCAGATTCGGATAACAAGACTTTGTTTGGGTCAGGCAGAGATAATTTTCCTCTCTGCCTTGAAGTCTGTAACTGATCATTCAAGTCCTCCAGTGAAGCCAATTCAGATTTTAAACATCTCCACACCGTCCGGTGACCCTCTCCGAGATGACATCCATTTTGCGCACTAATACTGGTATCGCAGCTAGAACATTGACCAGCTTACATGTGAAGTCTCCACACGGGCGGTGCTTTCCGTGGGTGCGGGTCGCCCTCCAATCGCTCCCATCTTTCCAAATTTCCAGAAAACCAGATATCCTCCCACTCCAATCAGAAGAAATCCAGTGATCATCAGGCCAAATATCCACACGTCTTCGACATCCTCAATGGACAACTGAGAGAGGCATACGATCTTCCACTCCCTCCAGGAATCGAGCATATATCCCGCTGCGTGTGTCCCTTGCGGGCAAGTGGGAGCCCCCTCCTCCGTTCTCATAGTAGAAGAAATCTTGTCAATCGCGTTGAATGACCAATTAATTAAATCCATTCTAAAAAATAGGGTTTTTCAGAAGAATGCAGAGAAGCGCTCTGTGGGCAGACAGGACAAAGAGCCTTGGGAAAAAAAGATAAGGGAGCAAAAGCAGAAGCGTCTGTACTCTGCGAGTGCCGGAAGAAGAAGCCCTATAGCACTATAGTGGTAAACGTTGATAAACGTCGTCTCGCCTTCTCTCTGATAAACTGAGATTATCCTGACTGCTTTCTAATCCACATGAGACAAGGCAGATGAAATATGTCAGTATTATTTTTATAATTTATGCCTCAATTATTGCAAAGCTCAGATAAAAGAGGTGATCAGGACAGCAGGTTCTGAATGAAATGTTGTTGACTGACACAAAAATGAGCCACAGACAACATAATAACACAGGTTCAGGATGGAGATCTGTTTATTTTATTTTTCGGTGTGATTTTGTGTCTTGTGGACATTCGTGTTGGTGTTTGAGGAGAGTGTGTGTGAGCAAAAATATTATTCCGGTTTATCCTCTATGGAAAATGAATCTGGAATCGTTGAATTTCACATTCATTTGACATTGTTTATTTTAATTTTCCTTCTGCAGGATTGTCTTCATGGATTTGGTGGTTCATTTGTGTTATTGTACGGGAAGAGGTGGATTTTAGTTGAGTTGTGTATTTATGTGACCATTTGATTTCTTCATGCATTCACTCTTTGTTTAACTAACGGGTCAGGTTTTGTCCTCCATACCTGGTGGCTGCTGTTTAAAGGCTGAATAATGTCACCCCCCCTCCCTGATTTCTCACTTTGTCCACAGTGATTTGATTTGAGGCCTTTTCCGCACAAATTTAGCAACTTCTGCTTCGATTATTTTCATTCATTCCTTTATTTTGCACCGGCTGTCACAGTAGACCCAGAACGAGCTCGCCCGCCACCAACCATCGAGGACTGCCATTCTATCTTTTTATTTGATTTTTTGCTCCTCCTATTCTTTTCACCCCTCCACATTAACTACTGATGCCTTTGCCCCCAACCTATCGCTTTAAAAGCAAACAGTATGTCGAGTTTGACTCGCCTGAAGAGACAAAGAAAAGAGCGAGGGGCCCATTGGGACAACACGAGAAGAAATAAAGTGATGTTTCGGGGTAAGCACAGTTTAGGAATAGTCCTTTACCTCTGTTCTCTCACTCACTTTCTGTTCTTCCTCTTTCTGTTCAAACTTGCCCCCCCACCCCCACCCCACCACCCCACCCCTACCGTTGTGTGTCTGTGCTTTGTGTGCTTGATGACTTCATCTTTCTTTCATGTTTCCTAATTTGTTTTCATGTGCAGTGGTGAACTTTCCTTCAGAAATGCAAAGCTGTAGCTGCTCAGGGCTCAGACTGCCGTAGCTTAGTGAGCTAGCGTGTGTGCAGTGCTCCTATTGGTTACTTTGTGTGTTTATTCTTTACACACTTCTTTGGGGAGGAAATATCTTTATAATGAGTGTTTTCCTCATGAACGGATGCTAATCGGACAAATCTAGTAACGGACAGCTAATAATTATATTGGCGAAACCATTTTGTTGTTGTTTTAGAGCTTCTATCTAGTTTTTGATAACCGTAATTAGTGTCAGATTTACACCAACACCCTGTCACGTCTCTCTCCAGGCTCCTCCTTTTTATGAAGTTTGACCAATCAGCGGAAAGCTTTAGATGTGAGGGAAACAAGCGGTTGGTGTGAAAGCACCAATCCGCACTCTCACATCTAATGCCTGTCAGGGAGGGGGAGGAGACAACAGCAGGGAATCAATGAGAGTTTTTGGATTTAGCTGTAGAAAAACATCATTTAATAATAATAATAATAATAATAAAAACCCATCAGTTTCCACTCCTTAACCTCCTCTCCCTCCCTCTTATCTGATTGGTCTGTTTGCAGTTGGATGAGGAAAGACATCAGCCACGGCCCAATCAGCTGAGGAGGCTGGCCTCCTACGTCTTCTCCTCCTCCACCCTGGAGACAGAGCAGTATCCCCACGGAGGAGGCAGTTTCATCCAGAGGAGCCGTTCAGCCGAGAGCAGCCCCGCCCACCTCACCGCCGCCTCTGCCTCGGCCCGGCGCCGGCACGCCGGTACGCTGCCGACCCCCGGCAGCCCTCGGAGCAGACACTCGGTCCTGAACGTGTCCCGGGTGCAGCTGCAACAGATGTTAGCAAAGCTCATGAACAAGAATAGCAGCTGAGAGGACCAACACACACACACACACACACAAAGACACGCAGGGCTGGTCAGACTGCTGCACTGGGAGAGTTTATCCACCTCCATGGTGTAGATCCCCGACCCTGCAGGTGCAACTCTGAAGGACAGCTGGTCTTTTAGAGAGAAATAATCCTATAATCCATGAATCCTTAAAGAAATGCCTCCAGTTAAAGTTTCGCCATCATGAAATCATCTGTAAGATGCTTTTTTCACAGAGAGCCAGCACCAGTGAGATGTGGAGCCATACTGGTATGAATAAACCGTTACATAACATCATAACGCACGTCTGACCAGCTCTGCAGTCACTCACACACACACACACACACACACACTTGAATGTACATATAAACACAGCACACCGAGAGCCAAGCCATATCACTGGCTGTGGGAGCAAACAGATCAGTTACACTCGGTAGCTCGAGCAGAGGATCCGACGAAGGCCAAAAGAGCTGAAGATGGGGAATTTTTTTCATGCAATAAACTCCAAAACGCCGCTCTGCGAACCTGATGCTGCACTCGCCACAGGCCTGGCAGACGGGTGGAAATAATGTGAAACTGAAGACTTCTTGTATCTGTGAAGAGTCAGAGAGTGGGCTGAGCGGGGCTGCTACCAGACTGTTAAGCTTTACACCTTTGCGCACTTTTTTCATTCACTTTTAGCCACTCATGCTTTTTGGCTACAACAGAGGAGCGATCGTGGTGGTATGCAGGTCATGCCAGCGATCACGTTTTTGGAGTCCAACCATCTTGCCTACCGAGCAATACGCCGCTGCAGCTTCACAACATGTCTTCATCTGCACAAAAGCCAGAGATCCATCAGGATTCTCGCTTCATCAGATGTTGTATATGAAGGGAAAATTTCCAAAACAAGTCTCTGAAGTTGTAAAAAGTGATTTTAAGTTCATTTTAATCACAACTTTTGGTATGAACACTGGAAATAAGTAGATTTAGGGCCCCAAAATTCCAAAAGTAAAGTAATTAAATAGAATAAAATGTGTCAAAAGCTCAATAATAAGTGGTTACACACCGGTATTAAAAGATCAGTAATGAAAGAAGAATCTTAATCATAAATTCATATCAAAACTAAACATGAAAATCAAATCAACCAGAAAACAGGAACAGGGGCGTGTCCAGGGAGTGGCCTGGGGTAGCACATGCCACCCTTGGAATCTGATTGGCCACCCCAGGTGCCACCACACTAGTTCACCTTTAAATAGGCTTTTCATTGTCCACAAAAGGCTTGGGGGTCAAACAAAAAAAGCATAACCATTGGTGCCACCCATGCACAAAGTTGTGCCTCACCTGGGCCACCCCATTTTAAAAGATCTGGACACGCCCCTGAACAGGAAGGCTAGAACTAACATACCAGTCGCTAACAAGTATGTTGTTTATTAAACCAGAGAATAAATAAACAAAAAGAAAGCATAATGCGACGTACAAACGTCAGATAAAAACATGTTTTCATAAGAAATGTAGCAGATGCTGCTTTTAGGAAAATATTGGACCTCTTTTTTATGGAAAGCCATTTGTTTGGATTTTCTACTTTGCTGTTTGGAGATGCTGAGTGACAGGAGGGTGTCTGGGCTGGGCTCGCAGCTGCCTGATGGTCTTTTCTGACTTTTTCTGACTGATTGTAAGAAACTGAGGCTGATTGGGGGGGGGTCTGCTCAGAGTTGGAGGTGAACTCATCATACGGTTTGTTTCTGCTTTCTGGGCTTGACGTTCCTTTTTGTCCTCGTCTCCAGAGTTGGAATGTCAGCGGGCACTGATGCAGGTACTTTGAGGAAGTTCAAAACACTCCATGCTTGTCTGTGCTGAGGGAGGAAGGTGACAAGGGATATACGATGGCTCGTTCCTCTCAGCTGTTGTGTCTCGGCCCTTTCAGAACTTTGCCAAGACGTCAGCGTATCGCCACTGCTTCGGCAGTGAGTGACATCGCTGATCGGCGAGAATCCACAGATAGTAATATTATCAAGTATTTTATTCTGTCAAGTATGGCATAATTTAACCCATTAGGCTGTGTGAAGTGAAATGGTGCTTTCAGTGACCAGAAGAAGCGCCGTAAAAAACATTGTTGGGAGATTTCTGCTGTTTTTTAGTTTTGGGAGTTTCGTTAACTTGAACGCTGCTTATTTTCCTTTCCTTCCGTTCCGCTTCTCCAGCAGCTCTTCCAGTTTTACTAATGCTGGTTGTTCGGTCACATCACCTGATGTCATTTCTTACTAAGTTACAACCAATCAGAGTGAGTTAACCACAGTCCTGCGCAGTGATGCTACTGGGCCAGTACTCCCTTGGTTCGGTGATATGGAGACATGCACACGCCGTGAAGGTTTGATAAAATGATCTGGAAGTTCTGATAGTGGAAGCGAGCTTCCTGTTAGTCGCTCGCACGATTGTAACTGATACTGAAATCCATTGTAGAAAACAAAGAATCAATAGAATTTGTATTTCTCCTGTTTTCTCCGGGGTTCAATGTGTTTAGTAATAGAAACGTTGCGTTTCCCATCATTCCCACCAACAACTGCTAAGGTCACCTGTGATCACTTTCCCCCTTCTTCCTGTTTGTTTTGATTTTAGAGGCCTGTGGTAAGAGCAGTGATTTTTGCTGCCGATGTGTATCACCACCTTCTTCTGTAACAATGGCTCCAGGCTTGCGCTCTGTCGCTAAACCCCCTGGCTTATCCCCACTCCACCTGGACCGTTCACTGTCCAATGACTTCATTTAGACAGAAGTTCCAGCTGTGATGTAGAAACTAAGACTTTGTCTATAAAGGAATCTAGAAGTGTTTTAGAAATGGGTTTCAGAGTGAAAACAATCTAGAAACATCACGTGTAAGACGCCAACATGTCAAAGCCCCACCTGTAGGTTAACAGGTGACTTTGTCACGTTCTGAGGATGTTTAGGACCCAAATATGCAGATACCCGGATGACAAGAGGCAGAAGGAGATTCAAAGTTAAAATCCTTTTATTTTGTAGGATAAAGAACAAAAAGTAATCCAAGGCAGCGAGCCAAAGTCCAAAAGGTCCTGGGGAACAGGAACACCCAAAGCTCGTCTTAAAGCCCAAAAACCTGGAGGCAAAAGCTCACACAGAGCACTAAACAACGCTGACAAACAAACAACAATGAACCGACACCAGACACAGACAAGACAGAGCTTATATACACAGGGAGAAGTGATTAGGGAAAATGGCGGCAGGTGTGTGAAGTGAGAGCTGGAGGGAAGACAGGTGAACCTAATAATCAAAATGGACAAACAGAAACAGAGGAGGGCCAAATAAACCTAAAAAACTCTAAAACACAAAACTGATGCCTAGTCCACACCTAGCCGGGTTTTTTAAAAACGAATATCCGCCCCTCCAAAAACTTGCATCCACACCACCTCATTTAAAAAAAAAACTGTCCACACGTACCCGGATAAATACGTTGTTAAGGACATGCCAGACCTGTAGGCGGCAGTACTTCCCCCGTTCTTAACCTCGTCCTTCATCTGTGGTCTTCCGCAAGGAGCAGTAATACCGCTCGCAAAAACAAACAAGCAGAAAGCGCTTGGACAATTGATAAAGCGAGCACAGCTCTGAGGGCATCCATGCTGTCGGCTAGTGTAAACACAGGTCGCACACGTGATGTCAACATTTTTTGTCGCGGAAAGTGACGTTGCGGACCTTAAAACTCCAGTTTTGTCTGTCCACACGCAGACACCCAAAACGGAGAAAACGCAGATCTTCACTTTGACCGGAGTTTTTAAAAAGATCCGTTTTCGTGTGAAAAAACTCCGTTTTTGTGTGGATGACGGGCCAAAGCGTAGAAAAATATCTACGTTTTGGCAGATCCCCGGCTACGTGTGGACAGGGCCTAAACCTAAAGGCTGCGGGAAGGACTAACACACACACACCATCACACACACAAATGCACTAATATAAAAAGGAATGGGGAATGGACAAGCACACACACACACACACACACACACAGAACTACACACACACACCCACACACAAACACTGAGCAGGGGACTGACACACACACACGTCGAGCTGGGGACTACAAGGGCACAGAATGTAAATGAGACCTGGAGGGGCTGGGGATGAATGAGATGACACAAGACCAGGGAGGAATAGACTTAAAGGACTACCAACATAAGACACATAATGGATGCAGACAAAGGACACATGAGGGCGCTATGAGACACAAAAGGGGAATCTAAAGAGGGATGGAGGACATAAGGAGACACATGGGGAAGACACAGACGCAGACCATGACAGACTTTACCTGCTGTAGACGTCTGTTCCACCCAGAGTGGGAGCACCATGCTCATGTTCTACACCTTGTTTTTGGTGGATTTTTCGGTAGTATTAGAGCGCCACATACAGGCAAAGCAAAGTCACCGGAGCTTTTTGTATTAGGCTTAGGGTTTCTGTGGATGAAAACACATCTAGAAACACTTCTGTGTACACGAGGATGTTTAAAAATGAAAAAAGTCTAGGAAATGTTTTATTTCTTTGTGAACAAGGTCTAAAAGTATTTAATAAAATCAGTTCTGCACTTCCAAACGTCTTTACACCTAAGATGTTCTCTAAAAAAAACTTTCTAGCCTTCATGTAGAACATGAAAGCTTTAAAATCTCCCGAAACACCAAGCGTCAGTCACGGATCCCAACACATCAGCAGCAACCAGACTGCCACGAAATAAGTTAGAGGAGCTCATTCTCCATGAAGGAGAACAAAACGACTCAAGGGCTCCTTTTGGAGCTTTGCGTTTGACACCGTCAGAATCAGAAGAGTTTTATTGCCGTAAGTGTGAGCAGGTTCACAGCATTAGGAAATTGATGCGGTACTTGGTTTAAGAATAAGAAATAAGCACAATACAATAATCTCATAGAGCAACAATGACTAGAAAAAAGACTAATGTATACAAGACTAGGTGTAGGTGTAGATCAGAGTGGAACAGACAGGTACAATCATAAGTGTGGGCAGGCCTAGGATAGTTATCAGGGTTTCCCTTACATAGGCGTAGCCGTGGCGGGTCGCCACGGCTGAAATCCCACCGCCACGCCTACAAGATCCCAAGTTTTTTTGTTTTTGTTGGCGCTGTTTCCCGAAGAAGCAGCGGGAACTACTATGTTGTCGCTTGTGATCACAGCCGGCGGGCCGCAAGGAGCAGGCAGGGCGAGGTGAAGTTACAGCATAAGTTACTGAGTTTAAAATGAGAAAGGTAGCAGTGGATATAATGCTTTTTGGTTTACATGTTTCAATAGCATTAAGATAAAAGAGCGTTGACGATCTTGACAGGGTTTCCTCCCCCCACCAGGCTAATCATCACTTATTCATGTAAAATTTATTTATTTTTTCGTGTCGGACTTTAACCGCATCTAATACTGTATTACGGCGTGAGCGCAACAGCGACAACTTAAGATCGATGTGTAAGCAGCCTGAGAGGTCGGGTGTTTTCATCTGAACCCTTAAAACTTCCAGCAGGCTACGTTGCACTATTGACGTGTTAGCGCGCGGCGCTAACAACTTAGCGACGTGACATGTCTCGGAGAAAGCGTAAAAACACGTTGGACGCTTCTTCTGGAGCGGGAAAATAACACTTCTTCTTAAGCAGAGCACGACGTCGCCTCGGCTCATTCACCCTCCGCTGAGCCGGACTGAGCTCGATAACATTGACCCAGCACAGCCACTGGGTCGTTGGAGCTGCCCCGTGACTGCCTGATGGAACACCAGCAAGTTTCATCAGACTCGTAAAGTTTCTTGTTTTTGCTGGGGACCCCCTGTATTTTACCGCTCCCTCCTGCAGTCTTCCCCTATTAACATTTAAAATGATTCTGTAAACTCCGTGTATCAATAGAAAAAATCTCTGCCTCTGCCAGCTGCAGTAAATGTAGTCTCCAAATAATAAATAAGAGGTGCATTCATCTGTGGATCTCCTTTGATCCGCATTAGTGATATTCTCAGCACCAGAACAGTGAAGCAAAGAAACAGATTCCTGAGTTTGTTAGTAATTTTATTTATTAGGTGCATCTGACCTGTTCTATGTTTCTCTGAAATGAGATCAAATCTGTGCTTCTATGAATTGGCTCCACTCTGCACTAGAAAATTTTACTTTATTTAGAGACGGCCCCACCACCACAGCTGGAAAAATTCCTAGGGGAAGCACTGGTCATTCCTGAGTCCATCTGCAGGGGGATGAAACCGTTCTTGTGTTGAGAGGTTCAGGTGTGTGTCACCGTGTGTTTGTATTCAGGACTCGGCTGAGCCTTTGATTCACGCTGACTGGAATTGATAAGGGAATCGTTTGCAAAAATGGAAAACGATTCCTAAGAACTGAAACTGTGGGAACCGGTTCTTAACAAGAACAGGTTTTTGATTCCCACCCGTACTTTGTGCAGCGGTCAGACTCTACCATCATTAATGCAAGATCTGGTGAAAAAAGAATGCAACACTGGATGGAAATAAATCTTGTGACATTACAGAAGCTTATCGAAACAATGCCACAGCGAATGAGTGCCATAATCTCAGCTAAAGGCGGCCCAATGAAATATTAGAGTGTGTGATCTTTCTTGTTGGTGGTCACTCTATTTGGCCAGACAGTGTGTACAAATACACACAAAAAGTCCCGTGTGTGGTTTTTTAGGAGCCGTTCTGTTGGAAGACTGATACCGATTTTAGTGCTTAGTTGGTTAAAAATGGGGTGCTGTGAAGTTTGTCTGAGTGACGTTCCCTTAGTATGACATCATCAGCAGGCGCAGACATGTCCCCGAGCACATCTAGTCCCTACACCAGTACTTATGAGGATTGTCTGGTTGGTGTTTTCTCTCACCTGTATCGTTCAGTCCAAAGGTGTACAGTGGGATGTGAGAGTTTGGGCAGCCTTGTTGACCTTCATGATTTTCCTGGATAATCGACAAAACATTTCTGTTAAATTTATCATAATGGAGACACACACACAGTGATATTTGAAAAGTGAAACGAAGTTTATGGAATTTACAGAAATAATTGTTTAAACATAATTAGGCAGGTCCATACATTTAGGCCACTGCTGTCATTTTATTGGTTCCAAAACCTTTAGAACTGATTATTGGAACTTTAAAATGGTTTGGTAAGCTCAGTGACCTTTGACCTCCATACACAGGTCAATCCAATTATGAGAAAGAGTATTTAAAAAGAAACACAGCAAGAAAAACACCTGCTACCTACAGTAAAACATGGTGGTGGTTCCATCATGCTGTGGGCTGTGTGGCCAGTGCAGGGACTGGGAATCTTGTTAAAGTTGAGGGACGCATGGATTCCATTCAATATCAGCAGATTCTGGAGACCAATGTCCAGGAATCAGTGACAAAGCTGAAGCTGCACCGGGGCTGGAGCTTTCAACAAGACAACGACCCGAAACACTGCTCAGCATCTACTAAGGCGTTCATTCAGAGGAACAAGTAGAACGTTCTGGAACGGCCATCTCAGTCCTCAGACCTGAATATTATTGAACATCTGTGGTGTGAGTTAGAGAGCTGTCCATGCTCAGAAGCATCAGACCTGAATGAACTAGAGATGTTGTGTTATTGAAGAATGGTCCAGAACACCTTCAGCCAGAATCCAGACTCTCATTGGAAGCTATAGGAAGAGTTTAGAGGCTGTTATTTCTGCAAAAGGAGGATAGACTAAATATTGAGGTCATTCCTTTTTGTGGTGCCCAAATTTATGCACCTGCCTAATGTTGTTTAAACAATTATTGCACATTTTCTGTAAATCCTATAAACTTTGTTTCACTTCTCAAATATCACTGTGTGTGTGTCTCCCATGATGCATTTAACAAAACATTTTTTTGCTTAACAACCAATGATTTATACAGGAAAACCATGTCAACTAATTTAAAATCAAACATGGATACCACAGCAATTAAAGGTGTGGTTTACTCGATTGTTCAATACATTTGCAGAGTTATTTAGTGGATAACTAGTGGATGCTCCCGTTCTCAGATGCAGAAGTTTGCTGGTGCAGAGGTGGGCTGAAAACAGCACAATTGCTCATTATTTTTAATGATATGCACTCACCTCGCTTCTGATTGGCTAACAGAATGCGTTCAGCCATGTTGCAAAGTCTCTATATCCAACACACTCTCCCCTCTCTCCTCGCTGCAAAAACATTTTTAAAAGCCTTCCTGTGGGCAGTCACAAGCCAAGATGGGCAAGACCATGAATGCAAATTCACCGTGTGACATCACATTGTCAGGCTTTTCAAATCCTAGCATTTTACAATCGATTTTCTTTCAGAAGCTAATGCAAGCGATAGGTATAGAAGGTTGTTTTCATGTTCAAACTGCATGAAAAACTCAGAGTGAGTGATAGATTATAGAAATCACAATTTAAAATGTCTTTTCAGTTAACCACACCTTTAAAGACTGATTTGATTTTATATATATATATATATATATATATATATATATATATATATATATATATATATATATATATATATATATGAATGAGCCTCTTACTTTTGTTAAATCTAGGTCTTCCAATTAACACAGTTAATCAGTCATTGAAAATGATGTAATGTGGAATATAAAGAGACTACTGTGAAGATTTTTACTTTTGGTTTGGTTTCTAAGGGCTGCCTGTTTCTGCTCAACTGGTTTTATGGAAATTAGTGCTCTGTTCTCTTTTTGTCATGCTTCTTTGTTAGATTTCTTAATTTCCTTAAAGTCTCGTTGTCACCTTCATTATGCTTCCATTTCCATCCCCACAAATTGACTGTTGGACTTTATTATTGCACTTTATCATAAAAGGCCAGATGAGGAATCAGGTTGAGACCGGAAATTTTTTGTGTATGGATGCAAAATGCTAACGCAATAAGTCCAGCACTAGATTTCATGTTAAAAATTAATTTGTCATTCTATATTTTAGTGGCTTAGATGAAGGGCTGGTCGATCTGGCCTAAAGTCAGTATCACGATATATTGAGGATTTCACCTCGATAGCGATAAATGGACGATAACTACAGGTATGCGCAGAAACAAAAGTTGTCCACTAGATGGGGCTGTCACATGTATTATGTTGAGACACATTTTTACGTCACTCAAGGTGGTACCGCTTCTTAAAGGGACATGAATGTTGCTAACCTTCACACATCTTTTCTTTTTTTTTTATTATCAAATTTATTGACATGGGAAAAATTATCACGATAATAGTCAGAAATTTTGATAACAATACATATTTGATTTATTGCCCAGCCCTACTTAGATGGTTTGAACATATTTAAAACGAACTAACAGGAGGGTCAGAGTTCTTCTATTTACCACTTTGATTCTTATACACAGAGTAGCAACGCTTCTGTTTTTACCTTATTCTGCTGACAGTCTTCTCACATTCTCCTTCATCAGAGCTTCACCGCTGTTGATGATGTCACTTCAGATGCTGTTCATACATGGGCAGTAGAGGGTGACATCGTCCTCTATTGCCTACAGATAAACAGCAACTGAAGGTAAAAATGGAATCTTTGCTTCTCTGTATGAGAGAAGAGCAGAAAAACAATGGAACTAGAAAAGAAACACAGAAAGGACATAACAAGGAGTCCCTAAAGTGAGTTTAGGAGGTGAGTTGAGTCTGAAACGTGAGCTAGAAGAAGAAAGAAGTAAAAAAGTTAAGTGAAACTTACATGCTTAGGCACTCAGACCATTAGATTTGCACAAATAAATAAATGTGTATATTATTGCCTCCCTGGTGAGGTTTACTGGGCGCGTCCAACCAGGAGGAGACCTAAAGGTAGACCCAGGGCACGTTGGAGGGACTATGTCTCTCACCTGGCCAGGGAACGCCTTGGGATTCCCCCGGAGGAGCTGGCCCAGGTGGCTGGGGAGAGGGAAGTCTGGGCCTCTCGCCGTAGGCTACTGCCCCCGAGACCCGACTCCAGATAAGCGGATGAAAATGGATAGATGGATGGATGGATGGATGGATGGATTATTGCTTCACACAACCATATAAAAAGAACTAAAAACATAAAAATATAAACCTGGCAGCGTCAGGTTCCTAGGTTATGTATTCAGAGACATCCTGCTGTTTGGTGAAAACTTTTAAAGTTTAAGAAGCTAAATTATGTTAAAACAGCCTTATTTCTATCCATCCATCCATAAAAGAAGACATAATAACCTAACAAAATAATGGTTAGTTGGGCTTCAGCACTTTGGAAAGCTGCTACACAGCTGCGTCCTGGACTTGAATGGATGGTTGGTTGGTTGGTTGGTTGGTTGGTTGGTTGGTTGGTTGGATGGATGGATGGATGGATAGATGGATAGATAGATAGACGGTCGGTGGGTTTGTTGGTTGGATGGATGGATGGAAGGATGGATGGATGGTTGGTTGGTTGGTTGGTTGGTTGGTTGGTTGGTTGGTTTGATGGATGGTTGATGGATGAAGGATGGATGGTTGGTTGGATGGATGGATGGATGGATGGATGGATGGATGGATGGTTGGATGGATGAAGGATGGATGGATGGATGGTAAAAGAACACTCGGTGTAACTGAGCTGGTGTTAACAGCAGTTGTTTTTGACGACCACACCCTTTTATTAGACGTTTCAATTGGATGTAAACTATGTCCTCCTTAAACACCAGTCAGAGTTCAGTTTGTACTAGATATGATACCCGTGTGGAGAAGAAATATGGGGGTACTTTAACCTTTGACCTCTTCATTCAGCTGAGCATGTTCTCTTCAGTCTGTCCATCTTCTATGCGACAACATAAAGTAGCTCAGGTGGTAGAGCGGGTTGCCTCATGATCAGAGGGTCATGGGTTTGATTCCAGCTCCCGCCAGGGGTATCCTGCTGTTGTGTCCTTGGGCAAGACACTTCACCCAACTTGCCTGTGTTAGTGGTGGTCAGAGGGGCCGACGGCGCTGAATGGCAGCCTCGCCTCTGTCAGACCTCCCCAGGGCGGCTGTGGCTACAAGTAGCTTACCATCACTAGCAGTGTGTGAACGTGAGAGTGTGTGAAAGCGTCTTTAGGTGTCTTGAAAAGCGCTATATAAGTTCAATGCATTATTATTATTATTATTATTATTATTATTATTATTATAAAAGCCGCATGAAGGCAGATGAAGTGCTGAGTTCATTCTAGTGTGGAGATGCTACCCCCATCATCCCCCCCCCTCCCCCAAAAGCAGCAGTCTTTAGTTTGCGGTTGTTGGTTTTGTTAATAGATGTCCGTTGCTATTCCGAGCAGATCAGCACGTGGCTACATGAGGCAGGCTAGGACATCCACAATGGGAGCCAAACTGTTGCTAAAGGGCTACATTAGCTAAATATGCACCGCTTGCTGATTCATTTCGTTCGTAAACCTAACCCTGGAGCTCCATTCTGTGAAAGAGAGTCTTGTTTCCATGCTGCTTCACGCTGAGTTCAGGATGCTCATTTTATATTTTGCTACAAACTTAGAGAATGTATGAAGCGGACCGGCTGCTAACTGATGTTGCTTGCTAACAAACGCCAGATTGTCACAGACACAGATGTTTGGACCTGTACCTCCATGGAGGCGGTGTGACTCTTAACAGGTGGGCGGAGCCTCCCTGTCTGCTCTACGTGCCGACAACACTGAGATAAAAAAGAAAACAGGAGCTTTAGTGGCGGTTTCAGAACCAACACTCTTTGCATGAATTGTGTTTGTGGGTCACCCACTCTCAGCACCGTACTGTAAAGACAGCAGCAACACAGTGACTATAACCCTCCGGCCGGAGAGGGCTGTGCTATTTATCTGTAAATACTTCACATAGCTACTTAAGGAAATACTGATGGGTCAAACTGTTGATTCCTAAACTTTATATGAGGTGATAAAAAGAGGCCTTTTCTGTCCCAACATGGTCACATCTTTTTCTTGCTGTGCTGGTGTGATCCTTTACCTCTAGTGTATTTCCGTCAGTGGAGGGAAACGGGTGAAACGTCAATGGCTTCTCCTGATATTTAATATTCAGGCGGCTCTTGGGGCTTTAAGCTCTCTGTGAATGTTTTTTAAATCATATTCTTGCTGTTTTATCAGAACTCCCATTGGTCGTGGCAGGTGTGATGTATTTGCTCATTTCTGGTCCGTGACCGGTCCAGCACCATAAACAGCCTTATTTCATGTATTTGTGATCATTCTGGGTTACAGCCAAATCAACAAAGAATAATGTAGCTGTACGTGTACGAGCTGGAAGGACACCACATACTAAATCAGATCTGGTTCCTCATAGAGTAAATAGCATCTTAAAAATAACGAAGAGCAAAAAAACAATAAATACAGTATTTGAGTTTTTTCTCTAAATGCATCATCAGCTTTGTTAGGCTGGTAGGCTCTGACTAAATTCGTATTGAACATGAGTTGAAATTATGGAAATACCCTTTGATGTTTGTGACAATTCTTTTGACACACTTTAGTCCATGGACGTAATTTTCACTTTAGAAGTGTGTGTGTGTGTGTGTGTGGGGGGGGGGGGGGGGGGGGGGGGGATCTTTACAGTACGCTCTAATGGGAGACAGGCTTCAACACAAATGGTTGTTTTCTACTTGGTCCTAGAGCTCAACCAGTGTCAGTTTAATATAGCGTAACATTGTTTTTGGATGGTAAAAAGTGCAGGGGTCAAAACTTGACTTTGGGAAAAGTGGGGGGGACATGTCCCCCCTTTCCCCCCCCAAGATTACGTCCATGCTTTACTCACAAAGTGTCATAATTACGACCTCATTTGTTGGCAGTTTACCTTCTTTTCTCATAATGGTTGTAAACCTTTAAGTTAACCTCACCTTACCTGAACTTTGTGACTCCCAGTAGCAGGGTTTAGGATGGTTTAGATGATGCAGCTAATCTGTGACTATTTAGAAATAAAATCGTCTTTCAGTCAGAACACATTCAAAATACTTGTGAGCCAAGAGCGAGGACCTGCTGCTCACGTGAAGACATGGGAACCACGGAGGACATTTCCAGAGGTCTTGGAAGTCCCTCTTAATGCTGTTTGTCACCAACAGGCCAGTGAGATTTCAGGTTGAAAGAGGGCTAGTCAAGTTACACAAGCATATCAATAAACAATACTTGTTCACCTGTTCTGTAATTAATTCCATCCAAAAATAGTAAAACCTACATTTTAGGCAAATAATAATATGAATCATGTCATAATTTCTAAAAAGCAGCACAAAGATATGATGTTGGGGCGGTGCTTTTCGTGAATCTGCTCAAAATAAAGCTATTTTCTAATACCTTAAATAAGTAATAAAAATCTTTTTAAACACAATTCTGTTTTCAATCCCTGTAAAAGCAACAAATGCTGAAACTGGTTTGAAATGTAGATTTCATCATTTTTAGATTCTGCAAACACGCATTTGTGTCCAATTTAACCACATTAGAATTAAATTAATTAAAATGAATAAATATATAAAACTTGTGCACCTTTGATGTTTCTTTAAATGAAACGACAGGCTGAAGTTGTGAAATATCTGTAGAGGCAGCGAAACTCTGGAGGTGTGAACACTGTGTCCTAGCTTTTTTCATTCAGACTGCGTGCCACACTCGCCAGCTAAGCTATGACCGAGTCACATATGTCCACTCGCTCCTCCTCCAGTCGTTTAAAAAAGTCAAATACTTACAGGAAACATCCGTTCTGCTCAGAGACGTTTTTCAGATTGCCCTTGTGGCGCGACGGCCAACAGGACACAGTAATGGGCCATTCCCATCTGTACCGGGTCGGTCCGGGCCGGGTAGCCCCAGTCGGCCCCAGCCTGGCCCGGTTGAATGCCCATGTGGGCTGATTCTACCCACCAATCAGAGGCTTGCTCTAATGGAAGGTGTGAATTTGCTGTCAGCAGTGGGTGTGTTGGCCCTGGTCGGCCTGAAGCAGACCCCCTCGAGAAGAGGGCTGAGAATGAGCCTTGGATGGCCCGGAAAAATACCAGGCCACCCAGATATGTAAACAACCTACGCTACCCGGCCCGGGCCGACCCGGTACAGATGGGAATGGCCCATTAGCCTCTGGCTTTATGAAAGGCAAAAGATAAAAAAATTTAAAAAAAATTAATAAAATTCCCAAACTGGCATTTTTGCAATAAAAGGAGAGTTTCTCTGTGGCGGTGAAGAGAGCTGAAGGGCTCGCGGTGTTTCTTTAGTGTGGTGATCTGTGAGAGTCTCACTTGTAAAAACACGTATAAGCAGTTTTCTATCACTATGTTATTGTACAGTTCTGCTTGTGTAATTCCCACATAAAGCATGTATTGTAAAGTTTTTTTGTAAAATGATAACTGTGTACATATATACAGAAATGTAGAAAGTACTTAGGTTTGCAGTTAAACTCTAATAGCATGATAATTAGCAGGGTTTAGTATGTATGTACAGGCTGTATGTTAAATCTTTATGAAGGGGAAAACTTGAAAATCACTTAATATCAGACTTTGTGCTAGGGATAAACTCTGCAATGCATTTTTGTGCCTTTTTTATCAATGTATTTAATCTAGACAATCTTAAAAAGCTTGTGAACAACCAAAATGACAATAAAATTGTTCTGGGGCAAATATAATAGTGGTAGTCATTCTTACTGGGAATGGGGCAGCTAGCAAAGGCTATAAGTAGCACTGCCTTCAAGAGCAAAAGACCTTTTTGAAATGTGTTTATGTGTAAATGTTATACATAACTGCTGCTTGATGCGTAATGGAACGCGTCCCTTGTGTCGGCAGTATAAATGTTCATGTACTGGTACACTGATGGCTGTTCTGAACCAACCAAAACCAAATGACATTACACCTCTGGATTTCTTTAGAACATAACCAGAACTTCTGTTGCCCCGAGGGTCACGTCCACCTGAAGTTTTGTATTATTTCTGCCAAAATTGTAACTCATTGTAACTCAAAATTCACTGAGTACTTAGATTTATAAAGTAATTCACACGAGCTGCTATAAAATTCTAAAATTCATTTTAACCCTCTCAGGCTCAAAATAAGTTTTGATAAAAGGACGAACAGCTAAGTCCTTCAGAGGTACTTCTGAGTTAAAAAAAATGCTCATGAAATACGTATGTGGAGTAACCAGGTAGGTAGGTTTTAACGTTGCAAATCTGCAACGTCCGCCTCCAGAGGGTTAAGAAGGCAGCAGTATACTGAAGATGTGGGTCTGTTAAGGCCTTAGTAAGGGATCAAAATGTATTTCCGAAGCTGTTCCAATCAGCAATTAATGAAATATTTATTTTATATATTCTTGTCAACACGATCCCTAAATGCACAGGAAATAATCTGCTTCTGCTGACATTTACTAACCAAAACACCACCTGGCCCCTGAAGCAGTCTTTGGTCGTCATACCAGGAAGTAGCACAAATGGGCAGAATTCCTTTTCCAAGCTGTATTCAACCTGCGGCACATGTAGCAGTCAGGCATCCATGGCACAATCCCAGTACTCGCATTGTGGTCTTCAGCAAATTGCATTTGGAGGAAGTGCGCAGCAAGGCTTTGAGGGTGTCGTACACAGGTGTGCAAATAATTGCCGAATTGGGACAGTGATGGTTGCGTCATAGACCATGATGCGTGCCATAATGCCGGTCGCTGTTTGTGCTGCCTTGTTTTTTTATATAAGTCTTTATTAACAACATTCAATCAATTGACAAAATATACATTCATTGTTGTTCACATTAAATCATAGTTATTCAGAGTATGAATATGAATTATTGTCTCAAAACGAGCTTTTGTTTGAAAATACATATTTTCAGAAAAAGCACTTGACCCATTGTTCCACCTTCTTCTCAAAATTCCTACTCAGCAATGGATTGTGGGTTTACCCTTCACCAAAGTCTGCGTTGAGGCAGACTTTGGTGAAAGTGCAGATCAAGGGTGCAAAAGGGGCTTGATCAACTTCCGTATTTGAGAATTGTGCCCCCTCATTATAGACAGTCATACCCCACTTTGAATTTTCCAGTGCCACTCTAACTGGTCTCAGCCTGTACCAGTCTGTGAACCCTCTACAAATGATCCATAACAGGACACTGTTCTCCGCCAAAAAGATCACACATTACTCCTGTAGGGCTGGGCAATATATTGATATTTCAAACAAGAAGCATGACTTTATATTGATATAATTTGGCTAGCCACTATGTTAGCGACTAGCTTAGGAAATGAGCAGGAGAGGTTGTTCCGGTTTTGGTTTTTGCCACTTTATTAATCTAGGAAAGGCTTGGGCTCTGCTTTGTGATGCATGACTTACGGCCGGCAGTAGCTCAAAAATAATACCCATATAAGAGCACCCAGAGAGTCAGAGTCATTACAGTTTGATCGCTGATATGAGTCAATACTGTCAGATTCCAGCCATGTTTGCCCTAATAAATGATAACTCCACCGTGCATGACCCACGTGAGCGTAATCTTCAGCAGATGCAAATACATCATGAATTTGGCTTAACGTGATAGATTTTTCCTTTCTGGACAAGAAATATTTACTGGTAATATTGTGGAAGATATGATATGAGCCGCCTTTAGATGGAATTAAAATGATCTTACATTAATTATAAATATATAATAAAACGGGCCTGTTGAACAGAGAGAGAGAGAGAGAGAGAA